>NC_140617.1:26613741-26901241 GCF_057381915.1 Diplotaxodon limnothrissa | reverse complement strand
TAAAACAATCTGATACACATATAGCAGATTTACAAAAAAAAATCTTTATAGCCATACAGCAATGACTGACAGTGGCAAATAAACATCAGGTGATTCGTGACCTATCCTTGGCCCTTACATTTATTTCTGTTTTTGTTAATCATTTATAGATTGGTCTTTTTGCACAGTCATTGCTGTTAATACATTGTCATCGTTTCTCAGGAGGAGCAGATAAGAGAGGGAAAAACCTAGTGTTAGGTAAAGAGCCACAAGAGGGCGCTAGAGGTAAGGAAAACATTTAAAGTAAAGCTGCAGAGGAAAATCAAACGTGGACAAGCGGAAAGAAGAAGGTGAGTAATGATTGTACAGACATGTTTCTTTTCTGTGCCACACTGCTTCATTTATGTCTTAAAAGTGCCTCTGAAATGATGATTTGGGTTTCAGGTGGGCTTATGGGCTTCTTTCAAAACTTAGTTTTTGTTTTATTCCCCTCTCATTTCTTTTCATGAACCAGAAACAGCAAGACCCCAAGTCTGGTGCACCAAGCTGTATTTGTTCAACCCAAACGTCAGTCTGTATACAAATGCTTCCTCGGGTAAAGTCCAGACTTTCGTACAACAGTTTCAGCTCTAACACTTCCCAGATAACTGGCTAGAAAAGTTGAATTAAAATCAACTTTGGCAGCAGACAGAGCAACAGTCCAGGAAGAAAAGATCTCAAGTAGGAGGTGGGGATGGCTCAGGACACCCTGAGAAAGCCGACATCCAGCAACACAAAACAGTCCCTGACCTCGAGCCCTTGGGACACACATCAGCATAACAGGGATAGGATGGGCGATAAAGGCAACTCAGGACTGAGAGTGCTGAGGGGCAGCTGCCGATAGCCTCCGCTCCAGGAGGGGCAAGAGGCCTAACAACGTGATGAGATGTTATACTAACACTACCAGCATCAGTCTGCTGTAGGATGTCACAAGTCTTTATATTGTGTTTTTACCACCCTGCTTGCTTGCTGTCAGGCAAAGTACACTCTAAGAAAGCTACAAAGGACGACCCTTACTAGAAAGCTATAAAACAGTTCCTGTATAAGTACCCATAGTGAGACAGAAACAAAGCCAGTGATACAACTATCATGCCTGTAATCACATATTTGAAAATTTCACTATCTGAAAATTTAATTATTTCCTTTTATTTCCTAAGAATATTTTTTTGTAGATGTGATATTGTCCCACATTTCCACTCCAAACGTCTCCATTAATGGTGTTAAGCTAACTCTAAGGTACAGTGCAAAAATAAATTTCTGTGCTCATAAAGGAGCGCCTCACCTCAGTCTGAGCGTGAGAAAGCTATCCCTGCCCCTGTTTGATCGCTCTTAGCTTATTTACTCAGCTTTCACTCCAGGTTTAGCATACACAGCTCTACCTTTTTCTCACTGACTCAAGTTTCCTGACTCATGACAACAGGTAGGCCTTCAGAAGACAAACCAAACATGTGTTACTTTACAGCCCGGCTTTTCCACTGAGCCCCTGATCGGTGTGAGCCGAGGCCAATTTCTGCTTTGTGACCTCCAGACCTGGTGGGTTAATGTGCATATTTTCCTCAGTCTTGCAAACTGTTTCCACAGTTGGACTTGAACACATTCCTCCTGAGTCTGTCGGTGGGATTTGGTTTATTTACACAAATCACAGCATGTGTAGTTGTAAGATTTACAGCTTCAGACGGAGCAGCCGAGCCAAAGGCGTTGGGGCACCACAACACAAACAGGCACGCCCTCACAGAGCTGAAATTCAGTTTCCATGCTCTTAACTGCAGTGGTGTACTCACTGTGGAAAGTGTTTTCTACAGATATTCAACCGATCAAAGACAAATAAATCCAACAGAAAGAAGACAAATGGCTTAAAAATGTTGAGTTAAAAAAAATTGTGTTAAATGAATTAAATAGTTAATACAAAATAATTAGCCAATAAAATACATTTTTTAAAAACCTAAATACAGAGTTAAAACAATGGTAATTAAGAACTTAAAGTGATGAATAAGTCATTGTAATAGGCGTAGTAGATTAAAGCCAGTTGGTAGATAAATAATATTTTTATTAAGGAGAAATGGTTACAGTCCTGTTGTCATTAAAGAATGACAAAAAATGAATCTCTGTTCAATAAAATCCTTTAGTTTTCACTTGATACACCAACCAAGGAATGCAGAAGGGCATCTCTGAAGGGCTATAGGTGGGCTATAGCAGCAGAAGACCACACCGGGTGGCTCAGGAGATGGAGCAGTTCATCTGCTAACACAGACTCTAGTTCTCAGATACTGAATCCAGAGCTGCGTTAATCGGTTAAATTAAAGTTAAAAGTGCTTAAACACAGACAAAGATGCTTGTATTAATGTGTGAATGAGACTTGTAGTAAGAAAATACTTTCAGTGCTCAACTAGAGTAGAAAAGCATAAGTACCACTCCATTTAAACAACAAACTGAGGCTGCGATTAACACAGAGTAACCAGAATGTTGGAAAAGTATTGTCTGGTCTCATTTTTACTACATCATTCAGATGGAAGGGTAACAATTTGGTGTAGACAACATGAATGCATGGCGCACTTTGAGCCAAACTGAGCATTGTTTAAGCACCACAGCCTGCCTGAGTATTGTTGTTGACCATGTTAATCCCTTTATGACCACAGTGTAGCATCTTGCTTCCAGCAGTATAACACACCGTGTCACAAAACTCAAAATCATCTCAAACTAGTTTCTTGAACATGACAATGAGTTCACTGTACTCAAACGGCCTCCACAGTCACCAGATCTCAATCCAACAAAGCACTTTTGGGACGTGGAGGAACCAGAGATTCACATCATGGATGTGCTGCTGACAAATTTGCAGCGACTGTAAAACTGTCATGTCAACATGGACCAAAATCTCTGAAGAATGTTTCCAGGACCTTGTTGAATCTGTGCCATTAGGAATTAAGACGGCTCTGAAGGCAAAAGGGAGTCCAACCCAGTACTAAGCAAGGTGCAACTAATGAAGTAGACGACATATAACATAGATACAAACTCTAAATAATTGATTTCTCAAACTAACTGGACAGGCCTGCATGTGAAAGTCAGGATTTGGAGTAGCATTATCTTCTTCATTTTGTTTTGTTGGCTGTCCAGTGAATGTACTCGTCTAGACCAAAGCTCTTTTTTTTTTTTTTTTTTTAGCTTTTACGGGAATTTGAGCCAAAAAACATTAAATGGCTCAAAGATAACCCCTACAGTTCTCACATTTTAAGGCTCATGCCACTTTTATTAAAAAGGCTCTTTCATTCAGGTATGAACAGTTTTTAAGAAGATAAGTTTTGAAAGTTAATGGAAACAGCTCATACAAGTGGGCAGGGTTTTTTTTTTTTGTTCTTCCAATTGTATACTGCTCGTACAAAGGCAGCATTGCAAGAAAGTGCTTCTGGTGCAAGAAGTTGTGCTGAAACAAAAAGAGACAGGCTAATTGGTCAGGCGTTTATGATCCAAATAATTAAAGGGAAGGAAATTAACATTTGGCTCCAGGAGCAGCACAACCAAACCACCGTGAAGCTGGTTAGTGATTTATTTTCAGAGTTTAGAAGGCATTTGTCTCTGTTAGTGGCACTAGGAAAATAGCAAAAAACATTAAAACATTACTGAGACAACCTGCGCTGACTTTTCTCTCTAATGAAATCTCCATTTTACACCCAAAATGCAATTATTAGGTTCACACCACAACTGAATCTTTTGTGGTTCCTTTAAAATAAAGACTTTTCTGTCATAAACTGATCCATCAAAGGTCCACACCGGTACATAAAGATCACCATAATTTAGAAAATGAATTGTGTGAAGTTCAAACTTATGTGGGTGAGGACCTCCTGCCTAATGTGTACCTTCAATTCTCAAACAAACCCTACATCATTTTAAATAAAGTGTTTATCTGTGAGTACTCTCTGATGTAAAAAACAAACCTAGACCTGCCATTCAGAACTTTTGGGGATTTTGTTTCCCATTCCCATCACATAAAGCTATTTAGGGTTACTGTCAGTTGACTATCTTCTCTCATCAGCTGAAAATAAACAAATCCCCAGTAGAAACGTTTTCTCCCATCCTCCTTTACTTCCTATTGCAGATCTGATTCCACTTCCTCAGCTCTCTATCACTCGGTTCATCTCCAGCTGAGGAAATCTGGCTTTTAGCCTCGCTGACCTCATATCACATGTCTCAGGAAGCTACTGCTGCTGGGTCAAAACCTAAAGTATAAACTTGCAGTTACAGTTTAGCTGGTAAACTCAAATTTGGCTGTGCTCATCGGCTCTGAGGTGTCATTATAGACTCTATGATATTTCAGTGGAAACGCTATCAAACAGGAAAGTGGGGAGTACAGTTAAAGAGTGCTGCCAATGTTTTAGCCACACTTGATGCCTGCTGTGAGATCATTGCCCTACATAAGTACAGCTTACATGTTCCAACTGAGGAAACTACCACTTTTATTTACTTACTTGGCAATTAAGAAGTCAGAGCTTGAGGGCATGTGAGGAAGAAAAATGCTTGGAGTAATTGGAAAAAGTTGATGATCTGACCTAGTGCTAACACTCACAGGAAATGATATAAAACCTGGAATACTGAAATAAAGTATTCTGTGATATTTATGTAATGTTCCAGGTATTCTAATGGCATGTTAGCAGTGTTGTAAAGTCATATTTCTGTCAGTCTGTGAGGTTGAATAAACAGAGAGAAGGGGACTCTGCAGCTCTGCTCTGTTAGCGCACTTTAGGAGTCTACTTTTATGCCTGAGGTACATATGCTCCTTTTTGTACCATGAAACATTAGAAAAAACACAAATAACTTTTGGTTACAGGGTCCATTTTGTCATTATTTACGACCAAAATCACTTCAATGTATGACCCATTTACTACAACTGAAGTTCAGACTCACTGACTTGGATTAAAATGAAAGTTACATAAGAACATTCAAAGTTTCCAAAATCCTTTCAGCTCCATCTGGAGTCAAAATATCATGATAACAAAAGATGATGCACCGTTTAGCTTCATGACCTAAAAGTATGCTGCCAAACATGCAAAAACATACTCAAATCTAAAATTTGAGTATTCTTTGTACAGAAAGTCCTTATTAAGCTTTTAAGAACTAGTTTATAATGTGAAACAAGTGATTACTAAAGCATAATCTTCAGCTATGTTTTAGCTTATAGCACTGCTCAGCTAATTAACTGCATGCACCATAAATGGTAAGTTAGCATTAAGCTAGCTGCATAATAGCATAGCATAGCATCTTTATTTATAACTCACTTTACATCCAACAATGTTGACCAAAATGCTACAAATATAAAACAGAGAGGAAACAGGAGGAACAGACGGCAAGCCATACACATCGGCGCCATCTTGCAATGGGTTTTCTTTGGGTTTATACGTATACTAGAAGAATTGTAAAAACTACAATTTATAATGAACACAAAATACTCAGTTGTCAAGTTAACTGATGGTATTCAGCCAAAGCTAATGTTAGCATTTCAGTTACACCAGTTAGCCGCACATTTAAATGTTAAGGCCGTCCAGATGGTTCGTCATTAGAGGACATGATGGGCCTCAGCCTCAGCAGGGAGTGTTCGCCCAGGGCGCCAAACAGGCTAGGACCGCCACTGCTCACAGGGTCTACGAACTGAAAATCTTTCCCCTCTTGGAATACATACATACAGACTGCTTTTACTCAAAATAACTACAAAACCAATTCCAAGACCAATGCTGCCTGGCATCCCGTGCATGCTTTCAGTGTCTTACCTTCACATATTCTCCCAGTAACCTCTGGGAGATTCCCATTTTAGAGTGTCCCACCCTTTGGATTACAGAGGTAAGATGTGTAATTTAACACGTTAATGACACGCTCCACCAAACAGCTGCCAGTAAAGTTATAAATCTGACGCCATTTCACATTTTTCCCCCAGACCTTCACCCCTCCATTTTCGGTCTTAACCTTAGATACAGTCAGCATTTAAATTCTGTTTCAGGGTTGCTTTTTGTCTTTCTGTCGTAGCCTCGTATGCCCTAATTTTTTGATATATAGTTATATTAATAGCAGCATGAGCATGAATAAAAGATTGAGATCGGGTGTAGGGTCTGACACAGAAAACAACCTGCTGCTTTTACACTGACCTGCAAATTTTTATTCACTGAATGAAAACTTATGATTTCTTCTTGAAACATGACCTGAAAGGACAATGCAAGCTGTCAGATTTGCATTTAAATAGCCTTATTGTGAATCCTCCAGCATGTGTGTGTTGGTGTGCTACATGTGAAATAATTTGCTTTGACAGCAGCAAAGAGAGAATCAGAGCTTGGATGCCACCTACACATATCTGAGCAGATTTCTGAGGTTTCTGAAGGAGCTGCTGCTTTTTTTTCGCACCAGAAATCAGCTTCACACGATCGCTTTGCACGTGTTTGCATGATGACAGTTAGAAGTCCATGTACAAGAAATTATTGTTGGCGGGATCATCAATCTTAAATTATTTTTAATATGCAACTTTCCCTTTCTGCTGTAAGCAATTACTCAAGACGTATATTATGCTCCTCTGCCTCTGTGGGTCTCACTTTGTTCCCTTCACTCTCCTTGTAGACAAGGAGTTGCACACAAGCAGTGTGTATTATGGTAAAAAAGCTATGTTTTCTTTCAAAAGTCTTTTTATTAGACAAAGGTTTCAATGCAATGTATACAATAATACAAAGTGCTTCAAATTTTTTCAAAATTTTCAAATTCTTGTTCCCATCCTGACCATTAAACAACAAATAATTGGCAGCCTGCTGCCCAACTAAACCATCCATCCATCCACTTATCCTTTTCAGGGTCGCAGGGGGTGCTGGAGCCTGTCCCAGCTGTCATAGGGCGAGAGGCGGGGTACTCTCTGGACAGGCTAACACAGGGACAGACAACCATTTGCACTCACATTCACAACTATGGGCAATTTAGATTTTTCAATTAACCTATCCCCATAAAGTGCATGTCTTTGGACGGTGTGAGGAAGCTGGAATACCTGGGGAGAACCCACGCAAACTCAGGGAGAACATGCAAACTCCACACAGAAAGGACATTGTAGCTTTTAGCCATTGTGCATGTGAGGGGGGAGAGTCTTTCCACTTCACACTTCAGCAAAATAGCTCGCCTGGCCAGCAGTAATGAAAAGTTTAATGCTCTAAGTCTGGAGTTGGACAGATTCAGATTCTGGACCACACGAAACATAGCATAGAGTGGCTCTGGTTCAGTTTGATGCTGCAGGACATCAGACAATGTATGGAAAACAGATTTCCAAAAGGTGATCAACAAAGGACAGGACCAGTACATATGAAACAATGTACCAGGAGCACACCCACACCTTCTACAGGCTGCGCCCACCCCTGGGTATATGTGTGCCAGCCTATCCCCAGACCAATGCCCCTGATGAACTAGCTTAAATTGGATAAGTGTATTTCGAGCACACATTGATATATTGTGAACCTGGCCAAGGATAGAGTCCCACAGTTCATCTGTAATATGAAGGGTAAGGTCCTGTTCCCATTTAGATTTGATAGCAGCTACTGAAGAGCATTGTAAATTGTAAATTAAATTATACAAGGCTGATATTATGCCCTTAAGGTTGGGTTGACCATTAAGAAATCGTCTACTGGATTGTGTGGAGGTATTTGGGAGAATTGTGCTGTCATAGTCTGCACGTAGTGTCTGGCCTGTAAGAAACGAAAAAACTGAGCTGCAGCAATGCCAAATTTGGTGGATATTTGAGAGAAACTTGCAAATTGTCCATCTACATATAAGTCTGCAAAAGTTTTTAGGCCCTTTCTATGCCAGATATGAAAAGCATTATCTGTCATTGAGGGAACAAATATGTGGTTTGCTGCAACTGGGCTTTGAAGTGAGAAAGCCCGGAGACCCAGAGTCGTCCTAAACTGAGACCAGATTCTAAGAGACTGCTGGACAACTCTATTGTTACTGGGTAGAGGCAATGCCAAAGGGAGTGATGAACCTAAAGTCGCAGGTGGAGAAATTTTCCCACTTGAATATGACTCCATGGCAACCCAAACTGGTGTTGACGTTTTTAGATGGTAGTGTCTCCAGTACAGCAAACACCTGATATTGGCGGCCCAATAATAGTACTGGAAATTAGGGAGGACTAAACCTCCAACCGGCTTGGGCCTTTGAAGAATAGATTTCTTCAATTTTGGATGTTTACCATTCCAAATAAATGAAGTGATTAGAGAATCTAGAGATTTAAAAAAGGATTTTGGAATCAGGATAGGGAGGGATTGAAAAACATATAGGAATTTTGGAAGTAGCATCATTTTCACTGAGTTAATCCTACCTATTAAAGATAAGGATAATGGGGACCATCTGGACAGCATATGCTTGCACTGTTCCAGCAGGGAGAGGAGATTCTTCTTAAACAAACAATTAAATTGCTTTGTGACACATATCCCAAGGTAATCAAAGTGGTCTGTGACTATTCTAAAGGGAACATTTACCAGTAGAAAAGCTATTTTGCAAAATCTATTTTTTTTATAGTTCTTTGTGCGCTTTCCATATCTGTACAATCTCAGAGAACATATTAAATAAACAACGAACAGAATGACATTGTTCAGTTGGTACTAAAGAGCCCAAAGTGAGCCAAGACAATACTCATTACAAAACTTTCATGTTGTTTACACTAGAGATGGACCGATCCGATATTATGTATCGGTATCGGTCCGATACTGACCTAAATTACTGGATCGGATATCGGAGAAAAATAAAAAATTTAATCCGATCCATTAAATATCACGAAAGCACCTCACAAAACTTGCAACACACCATAACTCACCTGAGAACGTTAGCACGTCGGAGCAGTATGCATCACGTGATAGAGCGGCTGTGGCATGCGGGACCTGTCGGTGGTCTGGATAGCATGTGGAGCTTCGCTAGCAACCCGGCATTTCATCTCCGACAAAGTTATCCCGAGAGAAGTAAAGCAAGTGTGTAAGTCCATCTCTGAATGTTTGTAAAGCATTCCTGCGTTAAGCTTACCAAACGATATATGGAGCGACTGCCTCTTCTGGCTGCTACTTCAATCATGAAACTGCTTAACGATCAGCTGATCGGCTTTTCTGTCACGAGTCCGTCTCTCTGGTTTGTTTTTGGCCCACTTTGCACCAGAAAGAGGAAACCATCGGCTGAACAACAGCAGCACGTTTAAGCTTGATAAGCTGTTGTTAGAATTTATTTATTATTACTTTCTACTCGAGGATCTTTTTCTACGTAGCTGACGGCTGGTAACTGTGCAGGGGCGGATCTAGCAAAGTTTAGCCAGGGGGGCCGATAGGGCATGAACAGGGAAAAGGGGGCACAAAGACATACTTTTCTTTCTTATTCTCATTTAAAATGTCTACCTTTTAATAAATAATTATCCGAATCTTACACCCAAAGTTTTAATTTGATGTAAAATGAATAGAAGTCCATTACTGTATATAGTGACTATTAAGTCTAATATATATATACCCTAGTAAGCTATAGTACTTTTTCCTTTGGGAAGGTACCATCTGTGCAGTCTGCAATTTTGTTGAAGAAAGATGTTGAATCTATTTAATATTTCTTGAAAAATAATTGATTTCTGTGCATTTTTTTTTCACACTGCATCAAATTAAGGTTGATTACGTTGATTAAGCATCATGAGGTGGAGTGTGAGGGGTGGTTCCCTATTTTTTATTTATTTATTTTTGTTGTTGCTGGGAGTTGGAACCCTATTAGTTAGGTTGCTTAATATTTACGCTAAGTACTCTTTAAAATACCAGAATAGGGAGGATGGTGTAGGTTTAAGTTTATTAGATTGATCAGTATTGCTGAACTATGAAATATTTTTTTTTTGCATACAGGTATAACAGAATAGCTTTAGTGTAGTTGTTGTTTTAAACTTGAGTATGAACTTATACAAAATGCAGCAAGATATTTAAAAAAAAAACCGTTTTGTTGATTAAAAAACACTATATCGGATTCATATCGGTATCGGCAGATATCCAAATTTATGATATCGGTATCGGTATCGGACATAAAAAAGTGGTATCGTGCCATCTCTAGTTTACACCAAATTCTGAAATCAAGTCCTCAGATACTGAAAATCAAGACTCAGACCAGGCAACTTTATTTTTCCAGTCTTCTATTGTCTAGTTTTGCTTAACTGTAGCCTCAATTTCTTATTCTAAACTGACAAGAGTGGCACCTGGTGTGGTCTTCTGCTGCTGCTGAGATGCTCTTCTGCAGTTGTAACGAGTGGTTATTTGAGTTACTGTTTCTCTCCTCAGGTTGGCCATTCTCTTCTGAGCTACGTCTCACTGGATATTTTCTTTATTTGGTACATTCTCTGTCAACACTAGAGAGGGTTATGAGGGGAAAAGCTCAATAGATTAGTATCCCATTCTGATGCTCAGTTTAGAGGCACTGGGCTGCTGTCACGTGATTTGCTGATTAGATATTTGCATTAATGAGCTGCTGAACACATATAGCTAATAAAATGATTGTAGACTCTGTGCGTATAAAAAAATGGACGCAGCCTCAGAATTGCATCAAATCTGCATTCTTTCTATTGGCCAGCAAGGGGCGACTGTTTTTGATGGTATTAATATCGAATTACCCTACTTCTCACTTAGGTTTATTTTATAAGTTATGATCCCATTTAGAGTAAAACAGATACAAACACAATGAGACTACTTCCACATTTTAACTGTCTTACTCTATGGTATATTAAAATATTTAATTTCTGATTTGCTCTTGCCCAATCCGAAAGCAGATTTCATATGTCGTCTGCATTTCACTGCTTAATTTGATATTAAATGACTTGCTGATGGCTCTCTTACTCTCTCTCTTTCTCAGACTCCAAGCCTGTAATTAAAATGATAATGAGCCTTGTTGCAAATAAAGGCTCAGTCGTGACGTAAGCAGTGACTCTTGTTTCACCCGGCTTGGTGCTGTGCAGGTGGAAACGCTGCCGGATTAGCCTCCTCTTGAACCGGCTCATGGCTTCACAAAAACCCAAACACGGTGAATGAGGGATGATTGAGAACCGGCTGCAACAGCAGCGCATAGGCGGAATTTGCATTTTAATAGCAAGAGCTCATCTCCAGTGTGCTATTGATCCATTTTGAACAGAAGGATAGAAATTATGATGTGCCGAGAGAGAACCAGATGTGATGAATGGTGGAAATTCCTCCTGCATTCTTCCGTAATTTGGGACAATGTTGAGGTGCAGAACATGATGACTGGGTTTCTTTAAGGTTTTTATGGAGCCCTAAGTTAGAGCCTAGATTTGTGGCACTTTGATGATGATGATGATGATGATGATGATGATGATGATCATCATCATCATCATCATCATCATCATAATAATAATAATAATGTTTTTTTTTTGTAGTCAGGGTCAAGATTTTATTTGTATTTATATACAATTCACATATTTTTTTTCAACTAATGTTTGCTAATAAATGATGCATTTTTCTCCACTTCAGATGTAGAAACTGTGAAATGGTTTTTGATTCAACATGAAAAAAAAAAGACCATTCAAAAGGATGTTTCAGGATGATGAGATTGTAAATTACAGAAAAAAAGTAGTTGTTCTTCATAGCTTAGCTCAGCTAGCATCTGTGCAAAAGTTAAAAGAATGGTAAATGGTAAATGGCCTGTATTTGTATAGTGCTTTTCTAGTCCCTAAGGACCCCAAAGCACTTTACACATCCAGTCATCCACCCATTCACACACACATTCACACACTGGTGATGGCAAACTACATTGAAAGAAAGAAAACATGCCCGAAAATATTTTTAAGACCACATTTAAGCGAGCAAAGTGAAGCAAGCAGAACATGGGCTTTAATAAACTAAGCTTAAGATTTTTGCACAAAAGTCCTAAGGTACCTCTCATCTCTTTATATTTTGTTTCCAAGGAGCAACAGATTTTCGTATGTTTTTAAAGTGGTCTTGAACAATATGTAATAAAATCATACCCGGATAGAAAAACACACAGTGGAGCACTATCAGTCATGGATCGGCCTCCCCAGAGCCCGGACCTCAACATTATTGAAGCAGTGTGGGATCATGTGGACAGAGAACAGAACAAAAGGCAGAAACATCCAAGAAGAGCTTTAAATGTCCTTCAAGAAGCCTTATGCACAGTGTGTGCTGTATGATTTTCATATCAGACTGAGATACAGCGCACACTTAATGGACAAAAGTATTGGCCCACACTTTCTAATCCTTGAATTTAGGTGTCTTCAGTCCTATGGCTGCAGGTGTATTCAGATGGGAGATAAAACTAAAGGCTAAGAGACCAAATTAGGAACAGCACAAATGTATTGTATATAAAATTGGGCAAAGCCACATTTAGAAGCCTCAGCTTTAGCAATTTGGATGCCGTTAAGTAGATTTTTGGAGCCAGAAATGACTATATTTGAAACGGTGGGAAGAGCACTAATTGATGACCCAATGCAAGCTGCATCCCTGAATCGTAACACTGCAATGCACTAACACAGATACTAGATATCGGATATCATTACTAGCTTTCCTTTTGCCTTGGCAGTTACTACTGAACTGGGAGTTAGTTAAGTGCATTCCAGTGGTAGTTGCTGTAAATATTGCTGAATGTAAATTTATTTATTTTTTTGGTTAAAAAAAAGACAGCTGCAGTATGTTCATCGATAGAATCTGGTCATAGTTTTGGAAATCAGGACTTCGTATTTTCCACTTCAAATGGCACGCACCATTAATGCTGAGTAACAAATGAATATAGTGCTACAATTTCAGTCACCTAAGGTAAAGTGGAAACTTTATCAAAGAATGCTCCATATGTCCTCTGATACTTTGCCACAAAGCAGATAATGTTTCCTTCTGTCCGCTGATACATATATGTGCAGTTCATGTATTCTATACCATCTATGGATATTTATGTTAAAAGGATAGATCTGGTTTATGCCTGAGATTTGATCAGAAAAACTGATGAAGACAGATTTGACATCTTTGGCTGAGCAAGAAGATTTTACAACCAATGGACTCAAAAGACCGAAAAAGATCAAGGCCTGAAGTCGCAGACCTGCAGCTCAGAGGAGAAAGAGGACTAAAAGGCCAGACTAAAGTCAGCTTTAGTGTTTCAACAGCTTTCTACTTGATCATCAGAACAAGTAAAACCTCTAAGCCTGTGTTGTCTCAACAGCAGCTAACCCTAACAACATTCAACAATAAATCACACAACAACTGATTCTGTCTGTGGCAGATTGGACACCAGTGAAGGAAGATTTAAAGACATATTGAGAAAACTTCCCCACACTGATTAATTAAAGAATTCTTTTAATCCTATTTTTGAAGTTTTGAAATTGTTTGATGACCTGCAGTGTTTATGCAGAAAACACAAATTGGCTCTAAGCCCTTGGAGACAAACTATGGGTGTTTCATTTTACAGCAGGAGACATTTCAGTAGCAGTCAAAGGTTGTAATTGAAAATACCAGCTGTGGCTGATTCAGTGTGAAACCAACACAGTTGAAAAATGAAGCCAAAAAGCTGCAGTCACTCATGTGCCCACTAGAGTCTGGCTCCTAAATCGAATCAGTCCCCATAGACTTCCATGTTAACATGTCCAGCTGTACAACAGAAATAAACATGTTTACAGCCTGCTTCAAGTCTCTACAGTTAACTACTTCATATTTCTCATAATACACGAAGAGGAGGTGAACTTCTTATAAAGTTATGCATTATTAAGGTGCTTTGATTGACAGAGCTGTCTCTGCTAGGCTTCAGAATCTGAATCACTGAACGGTTGACTGTAACTGGTTTGCTGTGTGATACCGTCCAAGAGGTTTGTGCTGCATATTTGCTGAAAAAAATCCTAGTATTTTATTTGTATATTATTTACTTATTAACTTGCTGTGGCCTTAGTCACACAAACATACAGACCAATCAGTGAACCCCTGGTAAACACCATACATGAGGTAGAAATATGCATTTGTAACATGAGCTGGTGAGGGTGGAGAAGCTAGCAATGTTAGCTATTAGCACTAGTGATTACCAGATTAGCTTAGAGAGACACATAGCACATTTATTTGGCAGAACTTAATAAAGACTTTATGGTACCAGTTCTTCATTGCACTATATTAACTTTTCACACATGACAGTAAGGTGTAGATAACAGCCTGCACCAACTTTTTACAAAATAGAGCCAGAGAAGTACACACTTGCACCACCTTGCAGTCTCATTCATTACTGCATCCATATTCATATCCACAGAGTCCAGCTGTTACATATTCTCCGACCACTTGTAAGTGGTAGTTGGAGGTTGGTGAAATTTGCTGGGTGCAATTGGTTGCAAAAAGTGATAACTTTCTTGTGATTGTTTGGTTGCTAGCATGTTTCTGCAGTGGCCCATTGTTTGTATCAGTCTATTTGCAAATGCTCACCGACTGGTCACCAAGCTGCAGTGAAACTAAAATATTCGATACAAGCTTAAAAGGAACACCGTTCACCTTCAAAGTAAAGGTTGTACTTGTATAAATATGTTTGTTAGTAAGGCGTAAGTTTAACTTTAAAAGTCAAAGTTTTCCGTTTCTGGTTTGTGTTGCACTCTCTTGAGTTTCATTGCCGCTCAGCAGTTAGTTGGCAAGTCTTTACAGACACGTAAGTGTCTTTCATGCAAAATGTGTTCAACTGAGGTAATCCCTTAGATATCAAAGCAATTGCAAGTAGGTTTTTGTAATGCACTTTTTTGGGAACAGTCAGAAAACTCCAGCAACCACTCGCCAACCGATTGGTGAATACACATTTTTCCCCAACAACCAGTGGCCAACCATGGCTATAATGCTCAAGTCAAGGATTTAATAGAGTTTACAAACCAATGCTTTCTATGTAAACATTTAATATTGATATAAACAGGCAGCTATATAAATTGTTTCTGCAAAGCTGCTTCAATTTTAAACTGAAAATTTAAAAAATTTATAATTTAATTGGGAGTGCTTGATATGGCCTTTACAGCCCTGTATTTGTATAGCTTTTTCCCATATAATTGTTTGTTGTTGTTGTTGTTGTTTTAAGAACTCTAATCCTTGGTGATTTGCAGTAACTCAACTACATGCTGTAATTCAAGCGCATGTTTAGACAAACGGTTTGAACTGTCAACAAAAATCTGACAACACAACATTGGCAATACTTTAAATACATAAAATAATCCCACCCGTGCACATTCAGCACCATTTTTAAGCATGTTAACGTTGGCGTTCAAAGCTTTCGCATGCAAAGCAAAAATGTCACGGCCATCCATTTTGGACGGCGAGGGTGGAAGTGTGGAGGATTATCAGCATGCACAGTTAAAACATGAAATCCCCTTGATGGCCCACCAACAGAAACATGCAGAAAAGGAAGCAGGAAAACAAGACAGATAAATACAAACCGGGCTGGAACCTCTTTGCTCTGTCAACAGTTTGAACGGAGACATGACAGAATCCTATTTGACTGAGCATAGAAGAGGGAGATTTGTGAAGTAAAAAAAGCAATGAATGAGTAGAGGGGAATAAATATGGCCATTCCAAACACTGACTTTAAGGCTCATTAGAATTTTACAAACTCTTTTTTTCCTTATATACTGCATGCTGTGTTTGCACTAGTAAAACATGAATAAATGAGGACTGGATTAAGCCTTTTGCGCAGCGCTGTATTTTATCATAAAGTTTGAAAGTTAGTTGTTAGTTGATCCGACTGAGAAACAGAGGGACACTGCACAGTAAAAAGCAATGTCCGATGCTGACCCACACATCAACCCCAACCTCCTCCCTGTGCTGATTTTGGAGCTCTTAACTGTCCTTTTCACCTTTTCTCCTGTTATAATTAGGGGTGTCAAATTATCGCGTTAATTGCGATTAATTAATTACAATGCTATTTAGCGCGTTATGTTTTTTAATCTCGTTAATCTAATTTTTAATCTCTTGACGTCATTGATTTTGTATGAGAGTTGCTATGTTATAAAATCCGTTTTTATGTGCTGGGCTCCTTGTGCTTGACTTGTTGGGGGTGGAGTCACGTCGTGAGGTCAAGGTGAGAAGTGGTGATTAGCTTACAGTGTGGATATGGAGGCGCATCTGAGAGTTGTTGGCCCAATGAACGGGAAATTTGTATTTCATAAACGCCCCGACGGCACCATTGACAAAGGTAAAGTGGTCTGCCTAGAGTGTAAGAAGGAGTTTGCTTACCACCGAAGCAGCTCAAGTTTGGCCTATCACCTCAACGCAAAGCACCCAGCCGCGAGTGCAGCAACAGCTAGCAGTGAAGACGTTAGCAATATAGCAAGCCAGAGCAAAGCTTTTCGCCAAACAAAACTAGAGAATACCCCTCGTATGAGCAAGTCTGCGACCGACAGGCTGACTAATGTTATTGCCAAGTGGATAGCGATGAACTGTAGGCCGATAAATATAGTAGAGGACGAAGGATTGACAGAGGTGTTGCAAATTGCGTCCAATGACCCGTCATACAAGCCGCCGTGCAGGACTACAGTAACGACCAAAATCAGCAAAATGTACGACGGCGAAAAGAAAAACAAACTTGAGATTTTGGCGGAGGATTCTCCCAACTGTGTTGCTATAACCGGAGATCACTGGACCTCAGCTGGCAACCACAGCTATTTTGGGGTGACTGGACACTTTATTGATAGTGAGTGGAACCTCAACTCATTTGCACTGACCGTCATGAGAACAGAAACCAGGCACTTTGCTGATAAATGCGCCGAACAGTTCCTCAAGGTAGCAAATGACTGGGGTATTGAAAACAAGATATCCACCATTGGCACAGACAGCGCAGCAAACATGCTGGCTGCTATGAGAGCACTTCCATATTAGCACATCGCCTGCAATGCTCACATTCTCCAGAGGACCATCACGGTATGTCTCGATAGCAGTGGTTTTGTCGGTGTACTGGCAAAGTGCCGCAAGATTGTTGGTCATTTTAAACAAAGCCCTGCGAGTACCACAGAACTTAACCAACAACAAGTAGCACTCGGAAAGAAGAGCGATCAACTTATACAGGATGTACCCACCAGGTGGAACTCGACTCTCGCAATGGTCTCACGCCTCCTATGTAACCGAGAGGCTGTCCAGGCTACGTTGGACCAACAGAACCACAGGTTGGTCTTGCCAACCGAAGCTGAGTGGGCGAAACTGCAGAGGCTGGAGCTCCTGCTTGAACCATGCAAGTAAGTTCAAATAAACACCTTCCCATTTTAATTATATAAACTACTGTTACATGTGTAAAATCAAAATTAATGAACATAACAAGGAACTTTTAAGGACAATTAAATTGGAAATCAGTTACACTTTGATTTAAATGAATCCAGCTAGGTTTATTTAGCAAACCTCTCCACCTCTGCAGGTATGTGACAGAGCTGCTGGGTGGTGAGGCCTACGTCTCTTGCTCTGTAGTGCTGCCTGCTTTTCGCCATCTGTACCGTGCCATGGACATTACTGATGATGATCCTGCCTACGTGGTGAAGTTCAAGAATGCCTTCCAGAAGGATCTGGCAGCACGACGAGCTAATGGCAACGAGATATGGTTCGAGGTGGCCACAGCATTGGATCCACGGTTTAAGGATTTGAAATGTCTTCCAAGAGAAAAGAGGGAACAGGTAGGACAATAAGGTTAAGCTGGACTAATGAGTCCAATTCATTATCAAATCAAACTTTTATTTATTATATGGAACACAAAGTTCTTTACAAGATTAAATAAAATAAAAAAAAAAGCACTTAGTTTTAATCACATTCATTCATTCATTCATTCATTCAGGTGTGGACCATTCTGGAGAATATGCTCCAGGCAGCAGAGCCCAGAAGAGCAGATAGTCTCCAGCCCTCCACAGAGGATGATGGACCAGCTCAGAAGAAGAGGAGGAGCGAACTCCTTCTGGGGTCTGACTCTGACTCAGAAGATGGAATTGAGTCTGGAGAGCTGCAGCGCTACAGAGCAGAACCCAGCATCAGTATTGATGACTGTCCCCTGCAGTGGTGGTATGCTCACTCAGGAGTCTATGAAAAGCTGTCAGTCCTAGCACAAAAGTACCTGGCCTCCCCAGCTACCTCTGTACCCTGTGAGAGACTCTTTAGCCTTGCAGGCCACATAGTGCAAAAGAAAAGGGCAGCCTTGCTTCCAGAAAATGTTACCAGGCTGGTGTGTCTTAGCGACTGGCTGAGGAAGAAGAAATGAGACACATGTGGTCAGCATAGCTGCTGTGTCATTTGTAGCCTACTAGAATAGATTGCTTGATGTTCAGCACTTTTTTTTGTGATGGAAGAATACTTTGATGTGCTAACTTGCAGCACTGCAATGTCAGTTTTATTTTTCATTATCTGAAGCAGAGGAATTTCAGTGCTGTATTGCTCAGAAAAGAGCAACTCTGATGTGCTAACTTGCAGCACTTAATTTATTTGATTTTATTTGTATTTATTTTTCCACTTATTTTACAAAAGAATACAACAGTATGTAAATGGTTGCATCTGTTTAACGTTTGTTAAACAATAAATGACTTTATAAAGTCACTTTCTTTGTTATATCAGTCTTTTGGTCTGCCACAATAAGTTGAGGGCTTTCCTCAGCTATTTTTAGGTGAGATTAAAAAAGAGATTAATTAGATCAATTAATTAAAAATCATAATTAATTAATCTCTATTTTTTTTTAATCTCTTGACAGCACTAGTTATAATTACTATGGACACTTGAGGACAATCATTTAAACAGAAATATTAAGAACTACAGTTTTTTTTTAACTGTTTTTAGCAAGGAGGACTAAATGTGCAAACTAGTTGTCCTATTTGTGTAGTTCTTTTAGCAGTAAGAGAACTTCTGTTAACTTCTTCATTAAGAGAAGCTCCACGAGCTCCATGAGAATAAAATGCATCATCATCCATTACTCACATGTGTTGTTATAGGCTTGTTTTTAAATCCTCAGAGATCCAATCAAAGCTTAAAATATCTGTTTGCGTATACGGGCACTGGATTCCCATGCCTGCCTGCGACTTGAAACAGTGACCTTTTGCCTCCCAGTTCTCCTCTTAGCTCAGATACAGCATGTCTGATACTCAGATAAACCACTGAATACATTCTTCTTCCTCCAGACAGTTTAACCAAAGTCGAGAGATAACAACCGTCTCATTTCAGGAGCACAGTGTGTGTGTTGCAATTACACTGAGTTACATGAGTGACACAAACCATAATAATAAGACGGGAAGCCATTTGGCTGTAAACACGATGACTGGAGGAAGGTATATTTGGCACTAGACAGAAAGCGAATCAACAAAAAGAAGGAAAACAAGCACTTTGATTGTGCTCTATCCTTGGACATGGCATTTCAGCCTGCTTTCAGAGCTTCCTATTCATAATCCCTAAACATAAAATGCCACAAGTTAAATGGAGGAAGCAAAACCCATACAGTACACAATATTTTGTTTTTTAAACATGGCAGCTTAAGGTAACAATTTATTTCTCAGTGTATGAGAGAGTTTATTGGCCTTAATTATAGAGTGGGGTAATCCAGCTGACTTGGCAAACCTTCAGCTATTAACAATATTCATATAGTGTAAATTAATTGGTGCAACAACCTCTAAGCACATGGCCTCAGTCTTTTCAATTAACAATATGGCACTTTAATCGATAGACCAATTCATTTTTGTTGAGTTGCATGCCATAGCAGCATGTACTACAATAAAACAGATTATATATACTGTTGCTACTGTGTAGCAGAACAGCATATATTCACCAACTATTTCATTAGGTACACCTTGCCAATACTGAGTTGGACCTGCTTTTGTCCCCAGAACTGTTTAATTCTTCATGGCATAGATTCCTTTAAGAGTTTGGTCCATATTGGCATGACAGCATCACACTTGCTGATCTGGTGACTGTGGATGCCATTTGAGTGCAAAGAACTCACTGTCAAGCTCAAGAAACCAGAGTGAGATGATCTGAGCTTTGTGACACGGTGTGTTATCCTGCTGGACGCAGCCACAGAAGATGGCACACTGTGGTCATAAAGGGATGGTTGTGGTCAGCAACAATACTCAGGCTGTGGTGTTTAAAGCTGTTGAATTGTTGGTGTTGACTTCAGTTCTGCCTTTGATCCTGGATAAACTAGCACTGAAGCTCCTGGGACACCTGGAACTGTCCACGTCACTGCATTCTTATGACTGTCTAATGACAGGAAAGAATTTTTAAATATACTGATACTGAGGAGGCCAAATTATGTCAAAGAAAATATCTCTCAGTCCATTACACCATCATGTTTTCATGTTGTTTACACCAAATTCTGAGCCTGCCATCTGAATGCTGCAGCAGAAATCGAGACTCATCAGACCAAACACTGTTTTTACAATCTTGTCCAGTTTTGGTGAATTGTAGCATCAGTTTTCTGTTCTTAGCTGACAGCAGTGGCAGTGTGCACTTTTACTGCTGTTGAGATGCTCTCCTGCAAACCTTGATTGTAACAAGTGTTTATTTTAGTTACTGTTGCCCTCCTAACAGCTCAAAGCACCCTGGCCATTCTCCTCTGACCTCTGAAATCAACAGCACATTTACACCCAGAGAACTACTGTTCACTGGACTTTTTCTCTCTGTTTTGGACCATTCTGTGTAAATTCTTTAGGCGATTGTGTGGGGAAATCACAGTAGATCAGCAGTTGCTAAATACATGCAAGTTTACCTACTGAAGTGGCCAATGAGTGTTGTTTTTGTTGACTTTATAGTTTATTTATATTTTTAAATTTACACACCATTAGCATTGTTAGTAGTAAAAAGGTAAAAACCTCGAAACAATATCAGGCTGCTCAAAAAGAGAGCAACTACCTAAATCTGAGTTTAAATCAGGAAGCACAACAGCAGTGAAACGTGCAAAGGCCATGAAGTTTTACTGCAGATATACAGCCTTTAAATTATATTTTTTAGCTGGGAGCTGCTGGGATTTTCCCACCCTGATTAAAACTTTGGAAACCAAACACAAGTCAAACAACACACAAGTTGAATTACAAAGAGTTTAATCCCAAAAATACTTTTTCCTTTTTTCCTGTTTTGGCTTGTAATACATAGTTTGGTCTTGCTGTATCGTGGCTGTAACGCTATAGTACTGTATCATTTACATTGTCTGAAGTAGTGGCTGTCATGCAATGTTGGACACAGCTCGACTTAGCAGAAAGATGCCACGTTCACATCAGAAATCCTGACTGTAAAGAAAAAGAAAGAAAGAAAGAAAAAAAGTTAACATTCATGTCTTCCCACTTGAGCTACAGGTATGACAACACAGTCACCTCTACAGTGTGACTAAGGTTCGACAGTTTGTTTACTTTGTAGACATCAAGCTGCAGCACAATAATGCTGCTTCATCTCTTCTTGTCTTTCATCGTGAATGTGGCATCAGAGAACAGTCTGTACAAGACATTCAACAGTCTTGTCATTTAAGACCAAATGCTAATGTCAGTGACTTTTTATGGGCTCCTCAGCAAGTTGGCTTTCAGGTATGTGAAACATTATGTTGATGTTAAGCTTTATGGTTATTTCTCACTCTGTAAAATATTTTATGAGCAGCTGAACAGGTTCCAGCCTGTTGGTTTGTTTCACTTCTTCACTGTGACAGGAAGACACTCGGCTTCTCGACTGTCCACCCATTGTCACCCCAGGGAATTTTGACAAAGCTGCTAGCATCACACAGGTTGTCCTCTGCAAAAGCCAACAGTGCTGTTCAACAGAGGTTTATCAAACTTTGTGGTTTTTTGGTTAGTTTGGCTTTTTATCATTTCCTGTTTTTTTTTTGTTTTTTTTTATTTTACATGGCATTTGGTGACTAAAAATAATATTGATTTGGGATGAAATATCACATCTCAATTAGGACTGTTTGACTACGGGGGAAAACAATTCCAGATCAGCAGAGCTGAGTTACCTCAAAATGTCAAGTTATTTCCACAGTTTTGAGTTATTTAAGTTTTAGTTTTGAGTTATTATATTTGAGTTAAAATTTTGACTTTGTATGGCTGTTATTAGTATCGCTGTTATTTAAAACAACAACATTGGGACTTTTAAAACATTCTGCGCTTGAGGAACAAAAATTGTATTTGCTGTTTTTTCCAAACAGCTGACTAAAAATATCCATTCCTGTGATATCAATGCCAAATTGTGGCATCTCCAAAATACCAGCAGCTTTGACAAGATGTAGATTTTTGGCACCTTGGAGATGAAAACAGGTTCTGAACACGTGTCCTTTCACTGCCAGGAGGTTGAATCAGTCTGGGATGCACTCATAACACTTCTCAAGCACTCTGAGGGGCAGCTGGTTTGCTTTAGAGCAACTAAAGGAGCTAAAAATGACTCTATATGCTGATGACTATGTCATGTTTTGGTGTAAGATTTCTGATGGTAGTTTGATTAATTGGTTGTGTGATTTCCCTTCCATTCAGCATTATTAGCTATAACTAAATTTAAGTTTGAGAATTTAAGAGAGAATTTTGTGTGAAAAGTAAGAGTAGATGGATGCACAAATAATATAATCAGTGTTTGCTGTATTTATCAGCCAACACTAACAAGAGTTATATTAATCTGCAATGTCCAGTTTTTATTAGGTAAAATTAATCTTGAACTATAGCCAACATTACATGTAATGGCTTAAATGGACCCACAGTGTCCATGTGCAACTCTTGTACCATCAAGCCGTATTATTCTTGCGGCAATATTGCATTAAATACATAAAACAGTTGCATATATAGCTGAAAAAAGTTGAACTGTTAAAAATAGGGGGAAAAAAAAGATGCAGCATTTGTAAAATTCTCCAAAACAGATCAAATCAGCTTGTCACAGAGCAGAAGGCCTTCAATTTGACTTCCAGAGGAGGGATAATCAAAGGTGGTTCCACTGAGGAAGACACAGAAAATGAGCAAGATGAGGGATGAGGAAGAACTGATTTCAGATAGCTCAAATTAGGGCTGCTCAATTAATCGAATCACGATCTGGGCTTTCAACGATCATTAAAAATGACTGAGCTGATTATTAGCCCCTCCCTCGTGCTTTACTCTCACGCTGCTCCGTGTGGCAAATCGAGCGCACCTCTCTGCATTTCGAACACGTGTCACAACAATTAAGAGCAGCGGTCCCCAACCTTTTTTGCGCCACGGACCAGTTTATGCCCGACAATATTTTCATGGACCGGCCTTTAAGGTGTCGTGGATAAATACAACAAAATAAAACTAGTACCGGTACCGAAAAAAAAGAAATTTATTCAAAACGATAACAAAATAACGCTGAAAACCGATAAAAACCCTGAAAACTATACATTTCACACCTGAGCCTCAACTCTCGCGGCCCGGTACCAAACGACTCACGGACCGGTACCGGGCCGAGGCCCGGGGGTTGGGGACCGTTGATTAAGAGGACCCGAGGGAAGCTCGGAAAGCTAAGCAGAAGTTATTTGGAGAGGAGAGTGACTGCCGTTGGTTGAAAAGAGAGGTAAAAAAAACTTCAGTGGTGTGGAAACATTACGTGGATCAATTAGACATATTGTGTAAACTTTGCTACGGTGTTGTAGCTGCACCACAGAGCAACACTGCAAAGTTCACTGAACATAGATGTTTACATTTTTCATTTATTTTTTATATTGCAAACATTTGCACTGTTATCAATATTTGCACACTATTTTATATTATTTTTTGACAATCTTTAAAGTCATTATTCAACACATTGTTATTGTTAAATAAATATCGTCAAATAATCGAGATCTCAATTTCAGTGAAAATAATCGTGATTATCATTTTTGCCATAATTGAGCAGCCCTAGCTCAAATGCATTCTATATAACATAGTTTATTTAATTTTTTTACTCCTAAGCCAGTCATACCAGGTATATATATATATCTCAGTTTGGCAGGGAAGGCTGTAAAAAACAACAACAACAAAAAACCCCACCAAAGCAGAGTTTCTGTGTCATCTCTTGGGAATCATCTTTGGTGTAACACCACCTCGCAGCTCTAAACACTGATCTGTGCATGAGTGCATCCCTAATCACATTTACAGCTGCCTTCTCACATCTGTGCACAGCACAGCAACAGGGAGCTCTGCCAGTGGATCAATACACTTTATAAAACATCTCCGCTACAATACACACATCCCCAATGAAACAGTCCTATTAATACTCCTCCATCAGGGAGAGTGCAGCGAGAGCCACAGTGTGCACAGACACAACTGCCTGTGAAGAACATTAAAACAGTCATCTACCAAGGTAAACAATCAATATTCTTCCCATGAATCTGACTTTAATATGACTTTTTTTTTTTTTAGAATTTATGCTATTCATGAATATACTATATAGATTTCATCTGCAAATACGCATTCCTACAGGAAAGTATGGATGCTAATGAGTTTATATGATATGCATTTTCAGCTCATTTTGCATCTCTATGAGTATATTTTCCTCCTATATGGAGACTTGCAGTATTTCTGTGGTGTTTTTTCTTCTTTCTTTTTTTTGTTTAATCCATTCTGTTTCTATAGATGGGATACGTCATAGTTTATTAGCCATCATCCAGCCAAAGCCTGGCATCACTGCTTCTTTTTCTTCTGCTTCAGTGACTTCCTCCTCTTCACGATCATCTCGTACAGCTTGTCCATGCCCTCGTCCAGTCCCTCTCCGATGATGGCGCAGGCCGGCTGGACGTGGTACGGTGTTGAGGGGCTCAGCTCCGCCAGAGCGAGCTGCCTCTCGATCTCCCCGACGTCCAGAGCCCGGGGCAGGTCCTGCTTGTTGGCGATGACCAGCAGCGGGGTCCCCTGGTTCTCGGCGAACCGGGTGATCTTGTGCAGCTCGGTGCGAGCCTCCTCCAGCCTCTCGGTGTCCACAGAGTCTACCACGTACACGATGCCGTCCGTGCAGCGGCTGTAAGGCTTCCACAGGGGCCGCAGCTTCTCCTGGCCCCCGACGTCCCAAAAGTGACAGCTGATGCCCCTTGAGGCCCCCGCGCCTCCCAGCCGAATCCTCTCCGTGTTGAAGCCGATGGTGGGCACCGTGTTGACGAACTCGTTGAATTTGAGCCGGTAGAGAACGGTGGTTTTGCCCGCAGAGTCCAAGCCGAGCATGACTATGTGCAGGGACTGGAAGGCAGCCAGATTGGAGAAACTATTCCCCATGTCTGCAGGCTGGGGAGGAGAGACAGCGTGCACTCCCACAGCCCCACAGCAGCGAGCGAGATCACCGCAGGGGACGCTTAAAGGTCCCGGGAGTGATCCATCGTGGGTTATTAAAACGCGTAAAAATTAAAACGGCTTCTCCTCTCTCAGCAGAAGTTGGGGGCACAGCCCCTCGTTGCGCGGCGGCACTCCGGCAGCAAGAAACGCCGCAGCATCCCTGGACTCACTCCAACTGCATCTGCCCTCCACAAATTGTCAAATCACAGCACGTACAGCGGCTGCATGCACTCTCGCGCACCACACTCGTCTCCGCATCTGGCCGCTTGTCTCCGAGCAGCTGCCTTCATGTAGTGGCACACAACACAAGCACGAAGCGATGAAGCGTGACGCGTGGATCAGCCACTGAACGCTGCCATGGAGAGACGCGTCAAGTCAGACGGGAAAAACACAATAAAATCTGGCTTCCGGTTACGCGAAAGGGCTTTAAAAAATAAAAGCCTTTCACATTCGTGAGAGCAAACCTGCCAGCGGGGTGGATAAAGGATCTTAATATGAAAGGTGTTCAGTCGCCTTTCCTCTGCGCAGGGAGGCGTCCTCAGCTGTGAGACTCTGACACCTGCTGGTAAAAATGCGCAACTACAAGCAGCTGTGACTTTATGAGTGCAGATATAAAGATACACTAATTGTAAGATAGTATATATAAATATAAATACATATCAAAAATGGTTTCCCCCAGCCTGCAGTCAGTAATTTAAGTGACTGCCTCTGGCGCCATAAAACAAAAGAAAGAAGAAGGCAAATAAAGCCTGGGATTAGATGGAAAGGATGGAGAGTGAGTCAATATCGACCAAATATTACCCAGCACAGCTTGAAGTCATGAAACATGGCCCTTAAATTTGGAAACATGTAGAATGAAGCACCAGCTGGCCCCAACAGACGGACTCACAGAGAAGCAGCTAAAAGTTATTCCAAGCAGTCAGTAATTAGTTTCAACCAAAAGCAACACTCACATGGAGCAGGATTCATCTTCACTGTGCGTTTCAGCAGTGGTTCCAAACAGGTGTTCAACTCATTTCTTTATATGTTTCTAGGAAAACGGAAAATAGGTGGAGCAACTTATTGAAAAATGTGCAAATATACATGGAAACACAGCATACTAGGCAATTCTAACATGTTTGAAAGTCAATATTTGGTATGATCACCTTTAGTCTCCTGCCAGATGTAGATGACCAACTTCTTTAGTACATTAGCAAGGAAAGCTGCGTCGATGATGGAGAGGTGATGTCAGTGCTAACCATCTAATAAAACAGTGACGCTGACCAGATGCCGGCTCAGCAGCAATTTCAGATTAGCATCTGTGACAATGACTGAATGTAATATGTTCAGCCAGCTGTTTTGCTTTTTTTTAAAAAAATCAAAAAGCAGGCCTGTTTTCTTTAAAAATTCAGAGATACGTGGTCCTCACAGGACAGCCACTACAAATGTAAGTAACGGAATATAGAGTACTTAAAACGAGATCCACCTTTAACTTATGCAGCAGTTACAGTAAAACATTTAAATAAATAAATAATTTAACAGTGATGATGAAGATTGTTCTGCAGAATTATTATTATAATTTTTTTTACTCTATGCACAAATTTTCCAATAAATAAATCCAAAGTTTCATTGATTATTTTTTGTTGAAATGCTGAGTGACATACAGATGTGTAGTGTTCAATATAGAGTTATAGTTATGGAAGGAAAAATTCACCAAAAATGTTCCAAAACAGTTTCCTCTCTCTTTTTGTTTATGTATATCAGCTGTTAACTAAATCATAAACTATGGTTTAATAAAAAAAAAAACAACTAAAAGCAAAATTAATGTAATTTCATCATTTAGATGTAATTTTCTTTATACACGTTACTACGCAAAATAAAATCATCAATCATTGCAAAGAATATTGGGACGTTGATAAGGTTTTTTCTCAGATTGGGGCGATCGTGGCTCAAGAGTTAGGAGTTCACCTTGTAATCGGAAGGTTGCCGGTTCGAGCCCCGGCTTGGACAGTCTCGGTCGTTGTGTCCTTGGGCAAGACACTTCACCCGTTGCCTACTGGTGGTGGTCAGAGGGCCCGGTGGCACCAGTGTCCGGCAGCCTCGCCTCTGTCAGTGCGTCCCAGGGTGGCTGTGGCTACAATGTAGCTTGCCATCACCAGTGTGTGAATGTGTGTGTGAATGGGTGGATGACTGGATATGTAAAGCGCTTTGGGGTCCTTAGGGACTAGTAAAGCGCTATATAAATACAGGCCATTTACCATTTAAATATTGGAAATCCAAACGTGAACACTGCACTGCATGTTCTGGCGTCTTAAAAATATAGAGGTTGAAAACTGCCAAAATAATATTAATAATAATAAAAAACAAAGAATCAATGCTATTAAATGCATTAAAATAAAAAAATAAAAATAAAATAACTGTAAACAAGAGTTATTCTATATGTCTCTGTTTTCTTTCTTTCTTTTATCTGCGTCTGTATTGATTGTTTCATTTATTAATTCTGAGTGATTTATTTGTTTAGTTCCTTGTTTATTTAATTGTTTACATTTTTCAATTTTGGCAGCTTTGGTATTCCATAAGAAAATACAAGACGCACCTCATCAAACAACATAAACATGCCTTGTCAGATTGCTTAACACGATTCTGAAATTTTTGTGGTTTGCAGGTAAAATTATTTTTACATTGTTCATGTTGGAGGGAATGCAGACTCTGACTCAGATTCTGGTTTGGAGCAGGTCTGGGATCTGTAACAGAACTGACACCTGATTGGTTTACACTAATGATCTAACTGATCTATGCTGTCTTTAATTCATCTGTAAAACTAAATGAACATTAAAAGTCATCTCAGGATAACAGAAAATAATAATGTGCCTTTTAAGCAACAATAATCCAGAATTAATGCTCCTTTAATATTCTCCTGTCTTCATTTCATATGGAGATCATTACATTTTGGCTTTTTTATGCTATAGAATAAACCCATTGTTCCCATAAACTTTGTTACATACATGTGTTGCTGGTGTTAAAAGTATAAGGCATGTGATCATTTAACATGTGTACCACTAGATGGCGGCAGAGTTTCTCCTTGGAGTACCAGCAGTTTTCTGTAGTCAGAGGAAAAGTTTGCAAACACACACACACACACACAAAAAAATCAAACTGCTGTTCTTTTTCTTCACGATCAGTCCAAATCTAAGCTGCTTTTTTTCAGGAAAAAGATGTAAACTTAGCAAAGTTAATTCACATAAAAAAATCTTATCCTCCATTCAAAGCTT
Organism: Diplotaxodon limnothrissa; assembly: GCF_057381915.1. Classification (NCBI taxonomy): domain Eukaryota; kingdom Metazoa; phylum Chordata; class Actinopteri; order Cichliformes; family Cichlidae; genus Diplotaxodon; species Diplotaxodon limnothrissa. The sequence goes on along the minus strand of NC_140617.1, from coordinate 26,872,759 downwards.
CTAACAAACACTCACTCAGACTGACATCGTGCTAGTGACGCATCTTTTCAAAGCTCAAAAAGAGTCCCCAAACTTGTTGATCTTAATTTTCATAGTCTAAAGTTTTTACGTATCATGGTCAGTATTGTGACAGCCCTATATGTGATGGACTCAACTCGACTAAATAAGAAGCATTAACAGTCCATTGTTACTTTAAGATGTAAAGGTTAATTTGTTTGGGTAAATTAAAAGCTTCCTCGAGTGCAGCTGGAAAAGCCATCGAACGCTCTGATGAAAGTGGCTCCCTCAGAGGGCCGCCTCCGGAAAAGAGCATCAAGAACTGGAGTTCATCAGAGTTACCAGCTTCAGAAAATCACCATCATCAATCCCCGACTAACAGCATCTAAGATTAGAGTCCACATCGAAGCCCAGAGTTCAAGCAGCAGATAGCTCTCAAGATCCATCCATCGGTCCATGTGCCCATTTTCTGCTGCTGTTAGGAGGAGACGGTGTGAATCAGGCCTTCATGGTAGCCAACTGCAGCCAAGGAACAACTACAGAGGGAGTCCAAGAAGCACAAGGAGTGGCCGTCAGAACAGTACAAACATGGATTATGATGAGTCCAAACCTACATCCAGGATGAGGGAGAACTACATCGGGATCATCTATCTATCTATCTATCTATCTATCTATCTATCTATCTATCTATCTATCTATCTATCTTATTATACGAGAGCACAGCATAGCACAGCATCCCTCCAGATATAAATGACTATACGTTTGCTTTGTCATGACTGACACTCATTCTTCAGTTTGACTGCAACAACAATCGCTCACATTGCATCTTTACAGCACCTGTCGTACCTGCTGCTGATCGGATATGATCTGATAACAGCTCTCATTGTGAGCCTTCATTAAATTCCACCCCCCCCGGGCACAAATAATTCATCTAATTAGCCAGAAGAAGTGAAAGCAAGTGTGTGTGTGCAGCAGCAGTGTTAGCAGAGGGGAAAGAAAGCCAGTCCCTAAACGACAACACAACCTGAGTCATCAAGACCCGACTAATTGTCCTCGCTGTCCTCCTCCTTTATTGATTTCCCTTTTATTACTGCATTCAAGATCAATAAAACGAATTATAAACAGGGTGTGGACACGCCCGCGTGCGCACACACACATGCACACAGCTTAACTTTATAAGACCACAACTCACTCTAATTGCGCTCCTCTCTCTCTTCCTCTCTCTAACTAGGCTGGATGTCTCTCGCCCACCGCCCACGCCGCCTTCTCATCCATAAAACAAAAGTCTCCCTCTCTGATTTACTTCTCATTTATTCCACCGTCTCCTCCATGTTCCACAGGTAACAGATGACGAGCTGCAGACAGATGCTGAGAGAGCCTCAAACAAGCTGTTTAACTATCAACTGCCAACTTTCAGAAGAAAAAGAGAAAAAACACATCTATAACTCAGATGATGTAAAATTAATTAGATACATAGGCTGAAGTGATCTACATCTCAGAGGATTTTGAGTCCTTGCAAAAAAGATTTCCTTAAAAAAGTACCACCAAATTAAAGTACTACCAAGGTAAAATATGTAAACATGATAAAACTAGGATGCATTGTGGGCACATCAAACCTGATCTCTTTAGGCTGCACTGGGAGGCTTTTAGGTTACCCATGACCCAGCAGTGTGAACGTGGCCCTGACCACACTGTAGGACTGCCAACTCAAATGATGTAAACCACTTACACTATACTAGAGATGGACCGATCCGATATTACGTATCGGTATCGGTCCGATACTGACCTAAATTACTGGATCGGATATCGGAGAAAAATAAAAAATGTAATCCGATCCATTAAATATCACGAAAGCACCTCACAAAACTTGCAACACGCCGTAACTCACCTCAGAACGTTAGCACGTCGGAGCAGTATGCATCACGTGATAGAGAGGCTGTGGCATGCGGGACCTGTCGGTGGTCTGGATAGCATTTGGAGCTTCGCTAGCAACCCGGCATTTCATCTCCGACAAAGTTATCCCCGAGAGAAGTAAAGCAAGTGTGTAAGTCCATCTCTGAATGTTTGTAAAGCATTCCTGCATTAAGCTTAACAAACGATATATGGAGCGACTGCCTCTTCTTGCTGCTACTTCAATCATGAAACTGCTTAACGATCAGCTGATCGGCTTTTCTGTCGCGAGTCCGTGTCTCTAGTTTGCTTTTGGCCCACTTTGCACCAGAAAGAGGAAACCAGCGGCTGAACAACAGCAGCACGTTTAAGCTTGATCAGCTGTTGTTAGAATTTATTTATTATTACTTTCTACTCGAGGATCTTTTTCTACGTAGCTGACGCTGGTAACTGTGCAGGGGCGGATCTAGCAAAGTTTAGCCAGGGGGGCCGATAGGGCATTAACAGGGAAAAGGGGGCACAAAGACATACTTTTCTTTCTTATTCTCGTTTAAAATGTCGAGCTTTTAATAAATAATTATCTGACACCCAAAGTTTTAATTTGATGCAAAATAAATAGAAGTCAATTACTGTATATAGTAACTATTAAGTCTAATATATATACCCTAGTAAGCTATAGTACTTTTTCCTTTGGGAAGGTACCATCTGTGCAGTCTGCAATTTTGTTGAAGAAAGATGTTGAATCTATTTAATATTTCTTGAAAAATAATTGATTTCTGTGCATTTTTTTTCACACTGCATCAAATTAAGGTTGATTACGGCGATTAAGCATCACGAGGTGGAGCGTGAGGGGTGGTTCCCTATTTTTTATTTATTTATTTTTGTTGTTGCTGGGAGTTGGAACCCTATTAGTTAGGTTGCTTAATATTTATGCTAAGTACTCTTTAAAATACCAGAATAGGGAGGATGGTGTAGGTTTAAGTTTATTAGATTGATCAGTATTGCTGAACTATGAAATATTTTTTTTTGCATACAGGTATAACAGAATAGCTTTAGTGTAGTTGTTGTTTTAAACTTGAGTATGAACTTATACAAAATGCAGCAAGATATTTAAAAAAAACAGTTTTGTTGATTAAAAAACACTATATCGGATTCATATCGGTATCGGCAGATATCCAAATTTATGATATCGGTATCGGTATCGGACATAAAAAAGTGGTATCGTGCCATCTCTACACTATACTGCCCAAAGTATTCAGTCACACACCTGAAGGATTGAATTCAGGTGTTGCAATCACTTCCATGGCCACAGGTGTATGAAATGAAGCACTTAAGGCATGCAGATCGCTTCTAGGAACATATGTGAAAGAATGGGTTACTTGAGTTCATCGAGGTTAGCGGGCATTCATTTATTCACAGCTCTCTTAAGGTCCTACCACAGCAATAGTCAGGTTCAGGTCTGGACTTTGACTGGGTCATTGTTCTGTTTCATGCCCAGGCCAAGCTTTACAAGTCAGACAGATGTCCTCACATTTGACTCTAGAATACTTTGGTATACAGAGGAGTTCATGGTTGACTCAGTGACCTCAAGGTGCCCAAATCATGAGCTCTCCACCACTGTGCTGACAGCTGGTACGAGGTGTTTGTGCTGATATGTTGAGTTTGGTTTTCCATGATGACCAAACATCTCCACTTTGGTCTCGTCTGTCCAAAGGACATCATTCCTGATGTCTTGTGTTTTGTTCAGATGCAGCATTACAAACCGAGCTGCCGTGTTCTTTTTAAATAGAAGCGGCTTTCTCCTGCCACCCTTTCAAACAAGCCAAACTTGTTCAGTCCACATTTAATTGTGATGTCATGAACTTTAACATGTAACATGCTAACTCAGGCCTGTAGAGTCTGCAGTTTTTCTGAGGGTGAGTTTTCTGTGATGTCCACTCCGGGGAAGATTGTGATATTGTGTTAACAGACACCTAAATGCTCCAGAGCAGCACACTGCCAAAACGTTTGCTTTTACAGATACCCTCTTATAGTTTTGTTTACATATTCGACAAATGAGCTGGTAGATAATATCCTCACCAGGAGTAAAATCTGGTAATTTTAAAGGACAAAAGGGAGCTGTTATAGTCAGTAAAAAGACATCTTTCCTCTTTCCTACCAAGCCTTATTTTCCTTCACATAAAATAACATGGAGCTGTTGCTGCTGACCACTGCTGCTTTCATCTCCTCTTCACTCAGAGGAAAAAAGGTACCTGTTTTTGCTGTATGAAGTGGATAAGGTGGTAGGTTACAGGCTTTAAAGCAGGTAGCTACGGCAAAACCACTCCCCCCAAAAAAGACCATGACATGTAAAATTGACATGTATATGGAGATAAGCAGCTAGTAGATGGATTTTTCAGACGTATTCTTTGTAGCAGATTTTTCTTATCTACAATAATTACACTTAACCTTGTAAATTATAAATTATAGTTCCTTATTATTCTGTCTCTCAGGTGTAGAGGGTCCACCTTACAAACATGTGTGCACTTCCTTAAAAGTGAAGTCCTGTGAGTTTGTGTTTATAGAAAGGAGTCGAGCTGCTCTAGTTTTCAGCACCCAGGTGCCAAAATGTACATGCAATCAAGATTTTCATCTGCTACTTTGATAAAGAGGAAGGCCCCTTTTTACTCTTTGCTTCAGCCTGAAAGAAAAGAAGGGGCACAGCTCTGTTTATCTTTAGCTTGATAAGTTCTTACAGCTAGCAGCACATCAGAGAATAGAATAGAATAGAATAGAATAGCCTTTATTGTCATTGTACAGAGTACAACGAAATTGGAGTGCCACTCCCTTGGTGCAAGTTTCAATAATAAATATAAATGTAAAATATAAAAAGTACAAAAAAAACAATCGTAAGTACTCAAACAATAGTATGTACAATATATACAGGATAGACACTGAAACTCTGATGATCACCGCCGAGGCTTCTACATCTGCAGCTCCCCTGCATTCAGCATGCAGCCAAAGGCCCAAGACGTGAGAAAGAGCAGATGAAGGGAGTTTTGCTTTGCGTTTCTCTTTATCTTTCAAGGGCTCTTTATGTTCGTCAGGCCCACGAGGTGAAACCAGCCTGGCCTGTTTCCCCACATCCTCCAGAAACCTCCGAAAAGGAACGGCAGATGAAACAGAGCGGCGGCTCGTCCCTGAGCTTTTCATCTCGCCACCTGTTCTGCATTTTCAAAAGCTGCTCCAAGCAGGCCAATTTGTCTGGAATTAACAAAGGGAAGAGAAGATCTCTTGCTTACTGCGTACATCTCTGTTCCTCTGTTTTTCCAGACCAGGGCAATAACACCGGATTCTAAACCTCTCAGGATGATGGCAGATTATTGTTTAGGATATGTTTCAGGTGATAGAAACACTCTGATCTGCATTCATTTCCTTGAAGAAGATTAAGTTTTTACATTTAAGCTTATCTCCCTCCAAACGTGTCTTTGCACAAAGGCGATGTAGAAACATTATCGCACAGATTCAGGTTAAATTTGCACTTTTTAATAAGCAGTTCAGACTGTACATGGTACGAGCACATGGATTCAGGGCATGAACAGTGTGCTGCATAAATAAGGTTAGTCACTAGAGCATTACTTATCTTGTACTGTGCCTTGTATGCAGCCTTCCAGTTCAACCATTACGTATCTTAGATTCTGTCTCTTTAAGGAGCCCTCCCCAAAAGCCCACTTTCTTTTGATTAGACAAATTTCAGCAGCCTGCAGAGGGGCAACAAGTGATGCTAAATGTATATACAGTATATACATTTAGCACACTCACACACACACACACGCGCACACACACACACACACACACACACACACACACACACACACACACACATATATATATATATATATATATATATATATATATATATATATATATATATATATATATATATATATATATGTGTGTGCGCGTGTGTGCGTGTGTGCGTGCGTGTGTGTGTGTGAGAGTCTGTGTGTCTGGGTGTGTGCACACACACACAACAGGATAAGAGTCTTAACTTTTCTAATACCACTGTATCAATTATTCATGTACTCTAAATAGAATTATTAGCTACATCTGCAGCATCTCTGATCCTTACAGACATTTATATATCATTTTAATACATTTCTTTGGTTGCCCAGCAACAGTTGTACTGCTTTATGTCATTTTTGTCCACAGCTGCCTGCAACTGAGAGACAAAATCTTGCAAAATGCCACCACATACATTTGCTCAGCAGCAAATTGATATCGTGAGGGACTAGCTAGTAAGTATAGGAAACCTAAAGAAGTTGATATTTCCTTTAGAAGTTTAGTGGAAACCAAAAACACAGGAAGGAAAGTGTATTTACAAAGTAATTTTCCAGTACAAAAGTCACAAAATATATGTAAATATAAAATAAATTAAAAGGCAAAAAGACAACAATTAAAACAGTTTAAATGAAGTTTAAAGCTAACTAAAAGCTAACTTACCCAGGTGGGTATTAAGCTTCTTTTTCAAGGTAGCAACAGACAACTTAGCAAAGAACAGTTTTTAAATTGTGTCTTTAGCCACTTTGGTATTAGCAGCCTGTTGCAAAAATAAATAATTTGCTCCAATTTCTTTAGTTGAATCTGTGAAAAATACCAAATATAGCACAGTTTGACAGACATAAAATAATATATTTACACTAATAAGGGGATTCCCAAAGAGATATTAGCTAAAAACTCACCATATCTCAGCATGGTGTGTAGTTTGTCCTTAAAAAAGTGTGTGAATGTGTGTGTGAATGGGTGGATGACTGGATATGTAAAGCGCTTTGGGGTCCTTAGGGACTAGTAAAGCGCTATATAAATACAGGCCATTTACCATTTAAAAAAAACTAAGGAAACTGGACAAGTGCAGGGCATTATCTAAAAGTTATGACCTAAAGAAACAGGAACAAATCCCGCAAAGACCTGACACAGGACCTAAGAGATCCATCTGGACCTCTGCAATGGTTTGGTGCTGCATTTCAGCCAGTGGTATTGGACCGGACATTGTTCAACACAGAAAAGTACTATCAGATTTTGATCCACCATGAAATATCTGGAAAGCATCTGGTTGGCAATAACTTCATCTTTCATCAACAATGATCCCAAACACACTGCCAATGCAGCAAAATCATACCTGTATAGAAAAACACACAGTGGAGCAGTATCAGTCATGGATTGGCCTCCCCAATCCTCAACAGGGCATCAACATTATTGAAGCAGTGTGGGATCATGCTGACAGAGAACAGAAGGCAGAAACATCCAAAGACGAGCTTTGAATGTCCTTCAAGAAGCCTTATGCACATTATTGTATGATGATTTCCATATCAGATTGAGATACAATGCACAAATGGACAAAGGTACTGGCCCACACCTCTTAATCATTGAATTCAGGCGTCTTTAGTCTCATGGCTACAGGTGTATAAAATCAAGCCGCTACCCATGCAGTCGGCCTTCACAAACACTTGTAAAAGGATGGGTCGCTTTAAAAACCTCACTGAAGTTCAATGGTTGTACTATAATGGGACGACACTATTACAGCAAGTCAGTTTGTTAAATTTTTTGCCTGCTAGAAAAGTACCATCAGAGTGGTTTTACTGCAAAGTGGAAGTCTTTACGAACCACAGCAACTCAGTCACATAAAGTTACAGACTGCTGAGAGCTGAGGTGTATTAAAGTCACCAATGCTCTGCTGACTCAGTAACTGCACAGCTTCAAAACTCCTCTGGCATAACATCAGGCCCAAGAGGGTTGCTTATATAGTGTTTTTAACACCATCTATCTTCAGAAAAAAGTAAACATCAAGATTTAGGCTCATTGCGTGGTTAATTAAACCAATGCAGATTAAGGAAAACTGCTGAGTGAGTAAAAAGCTCAAATTTTAATTAAAAAGATTTGGTTGGTTTCAAATAAAACAAATAACACAAAATAGTCCCTATAATGCCAAATGAATCCTAGGTTACTTTCTACTACTCCAGCACATAAGAGCCAGATGTTGTAACAACTAGCAGACAACCTGTGAGCCAATCAGATGGCAGCAGCATTGCAATAAAAGCGGATTTCCTTGCAGGCAAAAATGCATTGCTGTGTGTTTTCCCTAAAACACACAGCAAGAGCATTTTACAGTCTATTCTTCTCTCCTGTGGTACTTTCAGATTTTGATCCACCATGAAAAACTAATTAAACTTTTTATTTTTTATTCTTAGATAAAACAGGACAAAAAGCGCACACATGTACACACACATATTCATGGCCTTGTTGTGAGTTTCGACTTGTATCCAGGAGACGGGTAGGAATGTGAAGGGTGAGTCAGTGAGAGGCAAAGGACGAGACTGTCAAGGTGGCCGGTCCTCTGAGGGAGAATAATTATCTGCTTTAATTAAGTACATTAAACTGTGTGTGTCTGTGTGTGTGTCTAAGGCGGATTATGCTTGGGTGGGTTAAAAGAGCGTGCTCAGAAAGACGTATGCATTCACGTGCAGTGCTTGAGCATGCATGCATCCAGCGTGTGCATCCATGTGTGATATCTGAATGTGTTTTTCTGTGTGTGTGTGTGTGTTTACACGCTGTAATCTGCTGCATTGTCTTTGTGGGCTTCATGATGACAGCGTCACGCAACACTCAACACAATAAACTTTGCATTGCAATGAGAGCTCATGCGCAGAGAGAATCCCAATTGGGGCCGGGTGCAGAAATTCATGAATTCTTTGGTGCATCGCTACAGAATCTCACATTAAAGGTATATTGAAGTATTTTGGGAAAAAAGTTGGAAAAGAAAATAAATGTTGGGTCTTGCGTGTGTTTAATGTCATGGAAAGAGAGAAAAGCACGAGGTCTGACAGCCCTAAATCTGCCCATGTTTTGAAATCATGTCTTCTTGTTCATTTCCACATTGACCAAAAAATTTTAACTTTGTTTTATCGTTCTTTTATTGAGTCTGTTTTATCCTTTTGTTTGGTGGCATGGTTTGGTCAGACCTCTGTCACAGAGAAAAACTCTCTAAATCAGATAGTGAGATGGTCCAGTCGTCTGATAGGTGAGCCACAGTCTTGTTTAGCCTCCCTGTACTCTAAGCAGGTACAGAGGATGGCTTTATCAATCCTTAATAATGGTTCCCATCCTCTAAGGGGTGAATTTCAGCTTCTTCCCTCAGGACGGAGGTTTCTATTTCCGAGATGCAGGACAAAGCGTTATAAAAATAGCTTTGTCCCCGTTGCTGTCACTGAATTAAATAAGAACTGTTTTTGATTCGAAATATTAAAGTATGTGTCACAGTGAGTTTTATATATTTACTAGGTATGTGTGTTTTTAAAGGGATGTCAAATGCTGTCATTTTTCTGTAAAGCAAATTTACCTTGCCTTTAGGTATAAATAAAGTTACCTTACCTTACCTTACCTTCTCTGTATGTGTATGTATGTATGTGTATTTAAGAGATAAAAATAGAGTATTATACTGTCTTTTTCTATTTTTCAGCCTTATGTGTCAATCAGCGTGAGCCATAAGCTCAGGCTTCAGACTGCCGTGAATATTCAGTTTCCAAAGATTCTTCTTCTCACCGTCACCTGCTACAGCCACAGAAATCCCACAATGTCGAGACAACTCACAAGCACTAGGTGCTGCCCCTCAGCTGGCTTCCAGAAAGTGATGAATCAGAGGAAAGTGGGCTGTTAGGTAGGGAAGCCTTACAGAGACAGGAGCTAAAAGAACTAGAGAAGTTAGAGGACTACACGCCTACTGAAAGGTACAGCACAGAATAACACTCAACACTCATAAAGTAACAAAATAACAAATAAAGGCAATCAACTCTGATCGACACCACTTCCTACCCTATTGACGGCACAGTGATATCACTGGGCAGATCCTTCACTGCTGTGTCTGAAGTAGAGATCTAGGTCCTTCATTCTTGTTCTGGTCAAAACTGCTCTCAGTAAATCAAACAATAAAACACTGACATAACTGCACTTGTGAAATAATATGTCTTATACTGTGAAATAACTACCACCTCATGTAATAATAATGGATTGGATTTATATAGCGCTTTTCAAGGCACCCAAAGTGCTTTACAATGCCACTATTCATTCACTCTCACATTCATACACTGGTGGAGGCAGCTACAGTTGTAGCCACAGCTGCCCTGGGGCAGACTGACAGAAGCGAGGCTGCCATATCGCGCCATCAGCCCCTCTGGCCAACACCAGTAGGCAAGTAGGGTAAAGTGGCTTGCCCAAGGACACAACGACCAGGACAGAGAGCCCAGGGATCGAACCGGCGACCTTCCGGTTACAGATGCGATTCCCAACCCCCTGAGCCACGGTCGCCCTTGTAAGCAGTGTTAGCCATTATTAAACAGTCTTTCTGTCTATCTTTAATGTTTTTTAGGTTTTTCCTTGTTTTAAATATTTTTTTACTGGTTATTATGATCTTTTTCTATTTAGGTATGTCTTTTTTATATTGCTAGGTTGCTACACATCTCTTTGCTGCCATAACATTCAAAATCTTCTAGTTATGCGACAAACAAATTATCTTAACTCTGGAATAAGAAAAAATGCACTTGACGTGCAGTTTATAGAGCTTGTTGATGTGATTGAGATCCATAACAATGGCCACATCTATAAAAGCAGATATTTTGGAAGTTTCAGGTGTGTTAACACAAAGCCACAATCTTCGTGATTGAGAAGTATCTACTGAACACTGCATACACTCAATTAGCAAAAAAAAGTTGACAGTACAATTAGAAAAAGACTGTTCACATGTGGCTTCTTTTGAACTTGTTTTGACTTCTGAAACAATGTCCTTTGGAAATATAAAAAACCAAAGTGGAAATGTTTGTCCATAATCCAAAGGACCACAGGATATCAGCATAAACATATTCATACCAACTGTCAGGACAGTGGTGGAGGGGTGATGAGTTTGCAGTTACAGAGGAGTTCCTGGTTTTGCAGTCATTGAGTCCACCAGGAACTCCTTTGTAAACCAAAGTATTCTAGAGTCTAAGTCTGAGGTAATCTGTCTGACAGCTAAAGCTTGGCCCAAACTGGGTCATGCAATCCCAAGCACAGCAGCAAATCTGCAACAAAATGAATGATAAACAATCAAGGTGCTGCAATAGCCCAGTAAAAGTCCAAACCTCAAGCCTAAAGAGCGAACTTTAGTTATGTCTAAATGCTGTTTTCAGTCTTGCAGAAATCATTTGTGCACACATGAATATAAGTGTAAGTAGAATAACTGTAAGCGTATAAGACTTTCATATGTTTTTTGGTTTTATTGATACTGAACAGAAACACTGAACAGATCTGCAAATTCTCACATGTGATAAAGCATTACTTACAAATGTGTCAATACTCAGTCGGTGTTTGGTACAAATATATAAACTTGCAAATTTTCTGCTCGGAAAACGTTCATATTCTAAACATTGCAGCGATCACAAAAACATAATGGAGATAAACAACAAAAGCACAAAACCCCGCCAAAAAGCATCAAAGTGGATTGATTATTCGTGCTGAAAGTCACAGAATCAAGAACATCTGAAAAGACAAAAAAAAACTAACAAAAACTAAATAAAAGCTTTAAAAAGATATTTCTGATGGTTTAGTTTGTCTAGTTCTTTTAATGAAAACAAACACATTTGACATTTTTGTGTAACTAATAAAGAGTATGGGGTTAGGACGTGAGAATGCACTGAAACATTTTCAGCCATCTGAAAAAAAAAGCATACATTTTGAAAATACATATAAGTATTCTGGATTTCAGTAAGGTTAACAAATAAAGGAAAATGCATTTCACTTTATTTTCAAGTCTCAATTAATGAAACTATTTGTATTTGCAGCCATGTTACATGTTGAAAACTGAATTTGCTAATCTATGCTAGCTAGCAAGCAAACTAATGCTATCTGCTGAAATGACTAGAGCTCCAAAACAAAATTCAGCTGTCATTCTTGGCCCCTAAGCCTTTTTCTTTTTCAATTAGTGTACTTGTAGTAGTGTTAGTAGTGTTTAAGTTAGAGAACAGTGTAAGTTTCATCTTGCATCGTCCCTGTGGTAAATTAGCTTAACGTTGGCTCTGTAAGTAACATATAATTCTGTCAACTAGCCAAACTTTACTAACCCTCCAAACATTTCTGGTATTTAGTTTTCTTTTATTGTTAAGGTCAATAGCCATAGCAGTTCAGTTTTTTAAAAGAAATACTTCAGTCAGAACATGATATAACGTCTCCAGATAGCAACTAGCCAGCTAGCTAACTTTCTCTTATATCTTCCAGTTCCAGTAAACTTTGCATCTTCTTCATGGATGCCTAGTAATGAAAACCTAACTACCACACATGGGAAAACAGTCCCACTGAGTACTGGAGCTGAAAGTAATTGGATGTCTTTAACTCTCAATGCTGCTTAAGCATTTGGACCAAAAAATAGCTGACCAAAAAATAGCTGGTGATGTGAGAGTAAACAAACAGATACTGTTTCCCAATTGACTGGATTTTAACACTGAAACATTGCAATTTGGTTTTGGAATTCAAAATTAATAATGGATCCCTTTGTCAACATGCAGCATGCTAACATTGTTAGCTAACTGTATTGGCGAATGATTGCTGGAGGTTGCCGGCAATCATTAGGTGAAATTAGCTACAAAGATGTAAACAGTGCTTCACCAAAAAATCTCCTTGTCATTGCTTTGGTTACTAGCTGTTGTACACAACTACTGTTGTGTCTTTGTCTAGTTTGGATGGAAGATATTGGATTGTCTTTACTCGACAAGTGCCAGCAAAACTGTGAAAAGTATCATACAAACTAGAAATAGAGACCTTTGTAATATGTTGGCTTGCTCAGTAAATCTTTTACTTTGGGAAGTGTTTGCAGACAGGTAGATGTCTTCCATGCAAACTACAGGTGACTGCTGTAGTGACCAAAGCAATTTCAAGGAGTTTTTTGTACAGTATGCTCTTTGGGATCAATTTCATCTAGGGATATTGAGCAACTAAATCTTTAGTTTGTTATGTAAGTGGAGTCCACCAAGAATAAATCCAAACTAAGAAAAACAAATGTTTATGTAAGTATAAAAATTACTTGCATTAACAGATGTACTGCAGCTTTACTACATAGACAGTCCCTGTCAGCAAGCTAATAGTTTTTGGCAAGCTAATCACTGGCAATTCTTGTACTGTTTTAATATATGAAAGTTTTTCTCATTTATTTTGATTAAAGAACTTTTTTATAATTAAAAATGCTTGTGAGATACAGTCAAATGAACAAAATAACAACATATAAGGAGGTGGAAATGTCACTGTACTGCAGCGATGAGGAGTGATGCTGTCCTGAGGGTCAAGCAAGGAAATACACAGTGACAGAAAAACATTAGGACAGAAGCCTGAAAATGCCATTTACTGAAGCATAAGGGGAAGCTGAGAGGAACACAGAAAAAAGCAGCATGTAATTCTGAAAGCCATCAAAACGTAGTTGAAAGGACAAAGTGTGAGGTAGAAAAGAGATTAAGAAGAATATAGGAAAGAAAAGCGGAAACAACATAAGAGGTAGAGACCACAAGAAAGGGATAGAAAGGGACAACATGATGCTTAAAAAACACAAAGAGCCAGATTATCTATTTTCACAATGTATTTTGAGCCAGAAAGTGGCGTTGCTACTTCTGGTGTGTAACTAATCAAAAACCAATCAGTGCTGCTATGATGTGGATGCGAGAGTCCAGACAAGACAGCAGGATGTGCACAGTAGACCTGATGGTCTAGATTCTTCACACTGCCCTAAAACTACACGTTTTCTTTTTCTTTCAAAGAAAATATCCACTCCAGACATGTTGTGAGTACCATTCTTTCGACAACTTCCGTTCACAAGTCAACAAAACTCTGGACACAAATCCCAGAATTGAGCTTTAGTTACTATACCAGCCATCAAATCTTCTGTCACACATTTCACACAGCAAAATCTCCATATCCTGTAGGACAGAAGGCCGCACTGCGAAGGGTATCGAGGCAGTTGACAAGTATAAGTGTGCCCGTTAGGTGCTTCCACCTCTTGGTGATGGGGTTCCTCATCTTGTCCAGGCCAAGGTGGAGCTCCTGGATCACATCTCGGTAGCTATCCCCAACATGGGCAGCCCACGTCAGCAGGAAGTCATAGGCTGGTTTCCACATAGACTAAAGGGTTCAGGGTGGGGATCATGGGAAGTGAAAGAAAATGTCTTTTTAAGAACAAAAGGCAAGAGTTTGCCAAAGACTTACACAAAAGAGGTTCATGTAGGGACGGAAATCTCAAACCCATTTAGACTGAACTTTAGCAGGTCTTTGTACTAAAGAGCTGACAGGTTAAAGATGATCTATGTTACTCCTTTCCATAAACCACACCTAGTATAGTATTTCGAAGGCTGCCGTGAGCTACTTGTTAGCATTTTGACCTAATTCTCCTGAAATTCTGAAATGTTTTGAGTAGTATTGTGTTTTCTTGAAGAGTTTCTACCCAAGCACAGTAACTCGGACAAATATACTGTTTGTGGATCACAGGGCAGTTTGATATAAAGACATTTAATATAAAATAGTTTATATATATATTTAAGTGATGTGAGTGTAGAATAAATATGGTCAGGAGCTAGAGGCCATGAGATGCATAGTGATAATTACTGTACCATAAACCTTAAAACATCTTGTATATAAGTCATATAACTTAAAATTCAAGTGTACAAACATGACATGCAAATTTTTAGACACAGTTTAACTCATACAGCATGTAAATTGTGAATAAAAGCTAATAATACATTTGATAAATCAAAGAAATAAGAAACAAACTTAAAAGTTATCTTTGGTGTTAAAGTAATTCATGTATTGTTGTTGGTACATCCAGGTATACGTCAAGCCAAAACTCCTAAATTCTAATTCAGCAAGCTTTTAATGCTTTGCCCAAAACACAAAAAAACTGGTTGTAGTACATGTGTTAACTTATTGACTTCATGACGTGATCCACAGCATTGACAGTGTCCAGTTGTCCGGTAAATAGTAACACTGACTAAAGGCCTCTCACCTCGTTATCCAATAGACCATTCTTGTCTCGATGTGGAGCCTCATAAGCCTCCATTTGCTGTTTGGAGACTCGGGCCAGCTTCTCAGCAAGCTCCCTCCACCGGGATGCCACCTCTACTGCTGTAGTCAACAAGACAAAATCCAGGACCAACCTGGCAACCAGACCCTGGCAGTCCATCTTCAGCAATGCCTGATGGGTTAAAGAAATGGTCAGTCAGCATGAGCAAGGAGCAAAGAAAGAAATATCTGCATGTTGACTTGGATGAGATTGGAAGGAATGCATCAATTTAAAATCACTATGTATGCAAAATTTATATGGAGAAAGAATAGGAATGAGAATTTATATCCATATTTATGTAAATCGTGAAAGTGTTCTGGTAATAATACATTCACAGCACAAATCACTTAACCACTTCAGTATTGTTTCACCGATTGAAAGAAATTTGAGACTTGGCTCTGTCCTGTGAAACAGCAACATCTGTCAAATCAAGCGACATTTCATAGTGTTTTCCATATTCAAGGACCCTGTTGGCAGGGTAACCATTTTCAAGATCAGTCATTACTGGATAAACACAACCACACTACATAGTTCCACTTGTAGTTCGAGCATAAACATGGTTTAAAATTTCAAGGTTAGAGGACACATGTCGGGTTTATTCCACTGGAGGTGTTCTGGACACATCCAATCGGCAAGAGATATTCTGTAGAGATTATCTAATCTATCCTGAGATAATCTCGAGGAGCAGATGGAGAACAAACCGGTAAAAGGACATCTGGACTATTTGTGTAGTGTGCTGCTATAAAGACCCAACTCTAGATAAGTGATAGAATAGGTCTAAAAATTTGGATAAGACCTTTAAAAAACCTGTGAAAAGCCATAGATCATGCATAAAAGCAAGCCATAGGTACCATGTCGTGGCCCACTGATTAGGAAAGTTTTCAGTGGCACCATTTCTGAAACCAGAATGTCACAAGTTATGGCTGAAAAACTGAGAGAAATTCAACTCAATTCAGTTTTATTTATATAGTGCCAAATCACAGCAACAGTTACCTCAAGGAGATTAATATTGGGCAATCGTGGCTCAAGAGTTGGGAGTTCGCCTTGTAATCGGAAGGTTGCCGGTTCGAGCCCCGGCTTGGACAGTCTCGGTCGTTGTGTCCTTGGGCAAGACACTTCACCCGTTGCCTACTGGTGGTGGTCAGAGGGCCCGGTGGCGCCAGTGTCCGGCAGCCTCGCCTCTGTCAGTGTGCCCCAGGGTGGCTGTGGCTACAATGTAGCTTGCCATCACCAGTGTGTGAATGGGTGGATGACTGGATATGTAAAGCGCTTTGGGGTCCTTAGGGACTAGTAAAGCGCTATATAAATACAGGCCATTTACCATTTACCATTTGTAAGGTAAACACCCTACAATAAAACCCCAACAATCAGACGACCCCCTATGAGCAAGCACTTTGGCGACATTGGGAAGGAAAAACTCTTTTAAGAGGAAGAAACCTCCGGCAGACCCAGTCTTGGGAAGGGGCAGCCATCTAGTGTGACCGGTTGGGGGCGAGGAGAGGGAGATATGCATGTATGCTTATGGCTTGTAAGCTGCACGTCCCTCTGGAAAATGACTTTCCAAAACGAGTATTAAAACACTGTATTAAATAAGACTTGAAACAAGCAATTAAGACCATAATCAGATCATCAGGACAGTGTTTTCTGCAGTGGACATCAAACTTTGAGGTTCAAGGCACTTCCACATTGGCTTCAGATCCATCTTTTTTACACAATCTATGTGGAAAACCTACCCAAAGCCAATGTGTCTTCAGTTGACTTGTTTTAGAAACTGTCAAGGTCTATAATGATCTTTATTATCGTCATAGTTTTGCAGACATCCTATCCATTTCCTTTTCCCTTTCCAACACAGAATCTCCTTTTTTTCCCTTTGGAACAATACATATCTACACTCAGACTTGTTTTCCACAATGTTTTAGAGAGGTATTGATGTAACTCTGATCCTTTTGGAGGCTGCTGAAAGGTAATGCAATTTATAGAGAGGTGTTTCTGTAATACTAACTACACTGAACAAAAATATAAACGCAACACTTTTGTTTTTGCTCCCATTCCCCATGGGATGGACGTAGAGACCTAAAATTCATTCCAGATACACAATATAACCATCCCTCCCAAACAGTGGTCACAAATCAGTCCAAATGTGTGGTAGTGGGCACATCTGCTATATTGAGATAATCCATCCCACCTCACAGGTGTGCCACATCAGGATGCTGATCTGACATCATGAGTAGTGCACAGGTGTACCTCAGACTGCCCACAACAAAAGGCCACCCTGGAATGTGCAGTTTTGTCTCACAGCAAAATGCCACAGATGCCACAGCAATGAGGGAGCGTGCAATTGGCATGCTGACAGCAGGAATGTCAACCAGATCTGTCGCCCGTGCATTGAATGTTCATTTCTCAACCATAAGCCGTCTCCACAGGCGTTTCAGAGAATATGGCAGCACATCCAACCGGCCTCACAACCACAGACCTCGTGTAACCACACCAGCCCAGGACCTCCACATCCAGCAGGTTCACCTCCAAGATCGTCTGAGACCAGCCACCCAGACAGCTGCTGGAACAATTGGTTTGCACAACCAAACAATTTCTGCACAAACTGTCAGAAACCGTCTCAGGGACGCTCAACTGCATGCCCGTCGTCCTCATCGGGGTCTTGACCTGACTCCAGCTCGTCGCCGTAACAGACTTGTGTGGGCAAATGCTCACATTCGATGGCGTCTGGCACGTTGGAGAGGTGTGCGCTTCACGGATGAATCATGGTTCACATTGTTCAGGGCAGATGGCAGCTGAGAATGTCCCAGTTCTTGCATGGCCAGCATACTCACCGGACATGTCACCCATTGAGCATATTCGGGATGTGCTTGACCGGCGTTTACGACAGCGTGTACCAGTTCCCACGAATATCCAACAACCTCGCACAGCCATTGAAGTGGAGTGGACCAACATTCCACAGGCCACAATTGACAATCTGATAGACTCCATGCGACGATGTGTTGCACTGCATGAGGCAAATGGTGGTCACACCAGATACTGACCGGTTCTGGGTCCCCAGACCCCCAATAGCGCAAAAAACTGCACATTCCAGGGTGGCCTTTTGTTGTGGGCAGTCTGAGGTACACCTGTGCACTACTCATGATGTCAGATCAGCATCCTGATGTGGCACACCTGTGAGGTGGGATGGATTATCTCAATATAGCAGATGTGCCCACTACCACACATTTGGACTGATTTGTGACCACTGTTTGGGAGGGATGGTTATATTGTGTATCTGGAATGAATTTTAGGTCTCTACGTCCATCCCATGGGGAATGGGAGCAAAAACAAAAGTGTTGCGTTTATATTTTTGTTCAGTATAAGATTTAACCTTCAGGAGGTGTGATTTATTGCAGGGCTGTTGCGTTAGACTGCATTCTTTGTTCTCCATTTAAAAGTATTTTTCAGTCTTCAAGACCTCAAACAAATTAGATTGTAGAGGACTAAAGCGGTGAATCCATTGTGTCATGGGAAAAGAGGGAAAGATAACAGAAGTCAGGAATATGTAGAACAAATAAGGGTTTTTTTGTTGTTGTTTTTTAAGATTTGTGAGCTGAAGAGTAAAAACAAAAGCTGAAAATAGTTACAGGGCTTTCTGTATAAATATAATCTGTTACCATCCTCTTAGTAATCCTGTCCCTGAGGGCTCCTGCTGCTGTAAATACATTCTAACTCAGCTAACCCAGTTAAATGAGGGTTAAAATGTATTGAGTTTTAATGAACGCAGCTGACTGGAAAATTTGCTCCAGGGGAGATTTTCTTTTTGTTTCCTGAAAAGAGGCACAATAGCCAAAAAGACTATTTCTGTTTTAACCCCTGGAGGGTCTTGGGTCGATTTGTGGCTATTTTCAAATTTTGATTACCTGCCATTTGCACAGTGTTGAATGGAATATAGCGAAAGTCTGCAAAAAAAGTTCGGTCACATTTACTGTTAAAATTTCAGTATGACTTCCGGAAATTAGCTTCAGTGGCTAAGCTATCGATAAACTTACGCTATCGGACCTAGTGGTCGATTTGTGCCCCATTGAAACCCATTATAAACGCTATTTTTCACGGCAAAAAAATTACGGTCAAATCGATCGTGATCGGTAATGCTTCCGCTTCCGCTTGCAGTACTGGCCTTAGAGTTGTAATTTTTTTATTTGTCCACCGGGTGGCGCCCTTGCTCCACATTTGACCCGGGGCTGGAAAACAGCGGGCTGCTTAAAGAGACCTGCGGGGAATGAAGCGTCATTTCCGGCGTGCTGCAGCGGCTTCGCCCGCTGATCGGGCGGGACAATTTTCGGCCCCAGGACCGTTTGAGGTTGGATTTTTTTTTTTTTAATCAACAGGAAATGACGTATTTGTTGTGACGTGGTACCGGATGTGTGTGTTGGAAAAAGGGGTCCGACGCAACATGCCCCGGTCATCGTCGCGAGTCAACCCGGGAGCATGCACCGATTCCGGCCTAGAGGAGGAGCATTTGCCGCCTGGAGACCATTTTCTGGTCCGGAAAAAAAAAAAAAAAGGCGATCGAAATGAAGGTTGGTGCCAATCTTTAGTCCATCTAAAGGCCTAATTATAATAACAATCAAATATTACTTCAAATGTTTTTTTTTTAAAATATTTCGTTTTGTTTCGGGGGGCTAAAAAAAACGGTGCGCACATGTAATTAAACTGCGATTAAAAGGGTTAAAACCCCCGAAATATAATTAAAACTTTACATGGATAGTTCAGGGAGAAGTAGTTTTAAAAGATTGGCTAATTTAAAGTGGAATAAAATATTAATATATAAATTTTTTATAGCACTTTTTGGGCGTGGTCGATTTGTGGCTCTAGGTCCGATAGCGTATGCATTTTTCTAAGATCCTCCAGGGGTTAATGACACACACCCAAAAAAAACCCAGCAGTGTGTGCATGTGTGTTTATTTCAAGACAAAGCTCCGGGCATCAAAGTGAGGCACTGTCCCGTGGTGATACCTTTCAGGTTCTTTGTAGGAAGTTTTATTTTTTCTCCTTTGCTGGGAGCCCCAGAAAAAGAACAACCTAGTGGAAATGTGTGGAGGTATTTACGGTTTTGTGTTTTCCGCTATGACTTTAATGAGTAACAGCAGGAATGTAATGCACACATCTTTAGGATTTTCACATGAAGATATTTCCGTGCATAAAGATACATTTTAGTTCAAAAAGAATTTAATGTGAACTACTCCTTGAAAGCTGCCATACAAGCATTCATGGGAACGTGCAGTTATTATTTAAACGGAAGCACCACCGGGGGGTTGTCACAATACTAGAATTTCAAACTCAGTGCAGAAAATACTCAAAATTATTTTCAACAACAAGGGAAAGAAAATCATTAAAGATTATTAAAATTTCAAAATATTTTTAAGAATGTAACAATATCATTTAGGACAACATTATTACTAATGATGACATAGCGCCAGGTGGTGCAACGATACACAAAATTCACGGTTCAGTTCGTTTCGATACTTTGGTGTCACGGTTTGATATTTTTCGATACAAAAAAATGTTCATGCCTTTTTTAAGCTATTAAAATTACAAATATTTCTTTTAACTCAAAAGTACAGTTTTTAAATTAAATGTTGCTGAAACAATCAAATAATTTAAAAAAGAAATGTATCTGATGGAGAAATCACTAATCTGTGGAAAAGAGAGTTTATTACAGAGAAATGGCTCCGACCGATATAACTGAGCATTGCGTGGCACATCCGACATACTGTTGTACTTTTGTCCATGACGCGCTTAAGTAGGGTCATACTTCACATGAAAACAAAAATAGTTCCAAACACCAGATCTGAAGTACGGTGGATGAGGTTCAATTTTGGGTAGCGTTGAGGCAGTTGCCATGCTAACTTGAGTGAATGCATATGGGCGGCACTCATACTTCGATTACTCCGCCTTGGCTGCATTGTCGAGCGCAGATCCACTGAGTTCTCAACACAGACAGCATCGTCAGGAGAAAAGTTGATCAAATAAATAAAAAATTTTGTATCGTTCAATAGGGCTGGGCTATATCATACCGTTCACGGTAATACTGGTGTAATTTTGGGCAACAATAGGAAAATGAAATATCGCGATAGAATATGGGTAAAACGCGCATGCGCAGTGCCTTTGTTTACATACAGGATGTTTACGACACAGGATGAGAAGAGCGAAAGCGGTTCGTTGAATGTAACGGATGAACCAGAATTGGTTTGTAAAAATGCTGCAACTTCAGTGGTGTGGAACTGGTTTAGCTTTGGTCGGTCAGATACACAGATTTTTCTGAAAATCGACAGTGCCCCTCATATCCTGGTGCGCCTTATGTATGAATTCTGGTTGTGCTTACTGACCTCGAACCGATTTTATGTGGTACCCTGCTCAAAAATCTGTCAAAAATGTTTGAGTACGACTTTGCTAAGCTACAAAGCCGCACCGCTTGATGGCTTGTCAGAGCACTACGGTTATCGTAGGCAGGCGCCTCGTGGAGTGATACGTACTGCGCTTCAACATAATATTACCGTATTGTGTGTGTGTATAAGCTCTTTAAGTTTTGTGGATATTATACATGGTTATGCTGAGGATATGTCGGCCATTTTCCACTGGAAATGCCTTTTGGTTAGACTGTCAGCAAGGAATTTGCACTGTTACGTTTTTATACAACTTTAATGCACATAAAAAACAGCTGCTTGTTTAAGTGAAAATACATTGATGGGGTTTTTTGCACTAATAAAGTTGTGGAGTTGTAAAGTATTTTGTCTAGCGTCAATTATATCGTCAGTTATATCGTTATCGCAAATTTTCAAATGTATATCGTGATAAATATTTTTGGTCATATCGCCCTGCTCTATCGTTCAATACATATGTGTACCGAACCAAAAGCACTGTATCGAACGGTTCAATACAGATACATGTATTGTTGCACCCCTAGTGTGTGTGTGTGTGTGTGTGTGTGTGTGTGTGTGTGTGTGTGTGTATGTGTATATATATATATATATATATATATATATATATATAAACACCCAGCACGCCCCTGCGGGCGGTTTATCCTTCAAGCTCGGGTCCTCTACCAGAGGCCTGGGAGCTTGAGGGTCCTGCGCAGTATCTTAGCTGTTCCCAGGACTGCGCTCTTCTGGACAGAGATCTCCGATGTTGTTCTGCTGGAGCCACTCGCCTAGCTTGGGAGTCACCGCACCTAGTGCTCCGATTACCACGGGGACCACCGTTACCTTCACCCTCCACATCCTCTCGAGCTCTTCTCTGAGCCCTTGGTATTTCTCCAGCTTCTCGTGTTCCTTCTTCCTGATATTGCTGTCATTCGGAACCGCTACATCGATCACTACGGCCGTCTTCTTCTGTTTGTCTACCACCACTATGTCTGGTTGGTTAGCCACCACCATTTTGTCCGTCTGTATCTGGAAGTCCCACAGGATCTTAGCTCGGTCATTCTCCACCACCCTTGGGGGCATCTCCCATTTTGACCTCGGGACTTCCAGGTTATACTTGGCACAGATGTTCCTGTACACTATGCCGGCCACTTGGTTATGGCGTTCCATGTATGCCTTGCCTGCTAGCATCTTGCACCCTGCTGTTATGTGCTGGATTGTCTCTGGGGCATCTTTACACAGCCTGCACCTGGGGTCTTGCCTGGTGTGATAGACCCCAGCCTCTATGGATCTTGTGCTCAGAGCTTGTTCTTGTGCTGCCATGATTAGTGCCTCTGTGCTGTCTTTCAGTCCAGCTTTGTCCAGCCACTGGTAGGATTTCTGGATATCAGCCACCTCCTCTATCTGCCGGTGGTACATACCGTGCAGGGGCCTGTCCTTCCATGATGGTTCCTCGTCTCCCTCCTCTTTCTTGGGTTTCTGCTGCCTGAGGTATTCACTGAGCACTCGGTCAGTTGGGGCCATCTTCCCAATGTATTCTTGGATGTTCGTTGTCTCATCCTGGACTGTGGTGCTGACACTCACCAGTCCCCGGCCCCCTTCCTTCCGCTTAGCTATATATATATATATATATATATATATATATATATATATATATATATATATATATATATATATATATATATAATCTTAGATAGCGCTAAAAAGCCCAAAAAAGAAAATATTTTTAGGCTGCCTGAGGCAGTGCTGTGATTCTGGTGACTTGGCACCACATGTCATTGCTAATGAAATAAGAATTGGTAAGGTAGGCAACCAATGTGTTTGGTAGACTAGTTTCTTGTCACGGCTGGGGCAGCAGTCGTGTTGTGGAATGAAAAGGACCCAAAATGCAGGCAGCTGACTGATGAAGAGTGTGACGTTTATTTACAAGGTGGGATAGTGGCAAGCAAGCAAAATAACTGAAGAAACCTAAACTGGGAGAACTAAATAACAAACCTGAGAGCATACAAAAGGGGTGCGGGGCAGAGCGACGCAGAGACAGGAACGAAACACCATGGAACACAGAGAAATGCAGACGAACGCAGACGAGCCGGCAACGAACACAGAACGACACCCACTAAATATACACACACAAGGTAATCGGGTAATCACACACAGAAGGGAAGAACAGCTGATCCTAATACACATGATGACTGGAGGACACAAGCTGAACACAGTGACAACAGACAGAGACCTTCAGAATAAAACAGGAAATCTAGAACACGAACCGGACACAAGGGGGGAGGACACAGAATACCAAAATCAGAATAACTAGAACAGAGGAAAATAATTATAAAACACAAAACGCTGGGTCAACGACCCAGCACCATGACAGTACCCCCCCTCCAAGGGCTGGCTGCAGACAACAAGCAGCCTGGCAGATGACCACTGATGTCGAGGTGGCAGTTTGGGGCCCAAAGGCTGCGTGGCCCCCACAGCACCAGGCAAGGCAGAGGATGAAGTGGAAGTGGAGGCTGGACCAGGCGTGGCTGAAGCTGGACCAGGCGTGGCTGAAGCTGGACCAGGCGTGGCTGAAGCTGGACCAGGCATAGGAGCCGCAGGTGGTGAAGCAGGTGAAGAAGCAGGTTGCTGGACGGGCTCCTCGGGCCCTCCAGCTGACGAGGCAGGTTGCTGGACGGGCTCCTCGGGCCCTCCAGCAGACGAGGCAGGTTGCTGGACGGGCTCCTCGGGTCCTCCAGCAGAGACAGGAGGCTGGAGCGGTCCATCAGGCCCTCCAGCAGAGACAGCAGGCCGGAGTGGTCCCTCGGACCCTCCAGCGGAGACAGCAGGCCGGAGCGGTCCCTCGGACCCTCCAGCGGAGACAGCAGGCCAGAGCGGTCCCTCGGACCCCCCAGCGAAGACAGGAGGCTGGAGCGGTCCCTCGGACCCTCCAGCAGAGAAGAGCACGGGCTGGCCGGGCTCTCCAGAACCCCCAGCGGAAACAGTCACTGAACCAGCGGGCACAGGGGCCCCTGGCACACACATGGCTGACTGCAGCTGCGCGGAGCACTGACCCTGCTCAGGCAGCGACAGCCGGGTGCAGTCCTCAGCTGGGTTCTTAGCCTCCAGGGGTCCAGAGTGGGCTGAAACTCAGCCTCTGGGGAGGCCCTGGAGTGCGTCACAGTCTCTGAACTGGCCAGTTTTTGAGGACTGATAACAATATTGTGTGGTTTGTCTCTCTGCTTAGGATTAGAGGTTGTAGAACAGTTCTTTATGGGTTGAATAGACATAGCTTGCTGTACCGGAGGAGTAGGTGAAGATGATGGCTGAATAGGTGGCCGAGCTGAGGGCGACTGAAGAAAAGGTTGGGAAAATAATGGTGGTGAAGTTGGAGACTGATCTGACGATAAGGCTGATGATTCCTCTACCAACTGAGCTATTGACTGGGCAATGGACTGTAACATAGTTTGTAATAAGTCTGGCTGTGACTGTAACTGGGCTATGGGTAGTGAGGCTGAATGGGATGGAGGTGACGGCTGGGCTTCTGGCTGGGCAGCTAACTGAGCTTCTGGCTGGGCAGCTAACTGAGCTTCTGGCTGGGCAGCTAACTCAAAAAACACAGCCCCGGTATAAACAGTCACAAGGTCTGGCGAAACAGAAAGAGTGTCTTTTCCACTCACCACAGCCGGCAACTCAGAAGTCTCGGGACCCGGCTGTGGCGATGGGCGTCGGCGGCGTGAACGTCGCTTCCTTCTCGGGGATAGCTCCGACCGGCCGGGTAATTCCACATCCGGCGGGCCGGGCCGCAGATTCCCCGGCGGGCAGTGCAAAACATTCACCGCCGGGCTGGGTCGGGAAGCGGTAGCAGCTGGAGGGTGAAGATGGAGTTTGTTCAGAATGAAGTCCTGTAAGAGCGGGTGAAGAGAGCCCAGTAGCCAGGGGTGAGGAGACAGTAATTGCTTTAGCCTGGCTTCTACAGCGCGGTGAAATTCCTCTCCCTCACGTTCGAGCCATAGGTTAACCAACCTTGAAACAGAGTCAATTAATTCCTCCCGAAACTCCTGGGAAGGTGCGGATGCTGCTGGGTCCATGTTTGGTCGGCTCGTACTGTCACGGCTGGGGCAGCAGTCGTGTTGTGGAATGAAAAGGACCCAAAATGCAGGCAGCTGACTGATGAAGAGTGTGACGTTTATTTACAAGGTGGGATAGTGGCAAGCAAGCAAAATAACTGAAGAAACCTAAACTGGGAGAACTAAATAACAAACCTGAGAGCATACAAAAGGGGTGCGGGGCAGAGCGACGCAGAGACAGGAACGAAACACCATGGAACACAGAGAAATGCAGACGAACGCAGACGAGCCGGCAACGAACACAGAACGACACCCACTAAATATACACACACAAGGTAATCGGGTAATCACACACAGAAGGGAAGAACAGCTGATCCTAATACACATGATGACTGGAGGACACAAGCTGAACACAGTGACAACAGACAGAGACCTTCAGAATAAAACAGGAAATCTAGAACACGAACCGGACACAAGGGGGGAGGACACAGAATACCAAAATCAGAATAACTAGAACAGAGGAAAATAATTATAAAACACAAAACGCTGGGTCAACGACCCCGCACCATGACATTTCTGGTATTTTCTCAGGTTCAATCTGGGACTTTAAGAGAAACACTTTATACACACAAATAATTATTATCTTCTTTAAAAAAGCCAGGAGTGATAATGGTTGCTGCCTAACTCCACAAAATTAATGTTATAAGTCTATTATTAGCTCTAGGTGGCAGCTGGTATCCACAGATGACATAAAACATGGACAAGTCATAAAAATGAAGGCCACCAGATGGCAACAGCTGTGGCTGCAAAAACACTTACAGTCCTCAAGAAGTCTATAGGAAAGCAGCTCGCCATCCTGACAAAAAACGCCCAACTCGAGGGTTCAAAACAAGACTTCAGAAACCAGCGTAGCTACGAACATCTGCTATAGTGCCTATGCCACAACCCGAATAATAATAAGATGGCTAATGTGGTAATTGCTAGTAGCTAAACAGCTAACGTTAAAATATGTGCCACCCAGGTTACTATCTATGATAACTTTTTAACTATTACCTAAGTAATAACCATTTATTTAACAGGAACTTCACTGGGAAATGTTTTTAGGAAATGAACTGTAAAATATGGGGCTCATTAATCAAATGGGATTAGCTAAAAGGAAATATTAAAGTTAAACAGAAGCATGCACTTTTAAAACTTTTTTCTGTTAACTTCTTGCTTTATGTTGTATTTTATTGTTGTATTACATTACAATGATATGCTATACTTTTATTTCCTGTGTTTAATCTGTGAAAAATGCCAAATAAGTAAATACATTTTACTTACTTAAAACATTGCTACCTTGTTATTAATGTATATTTAATAATATACATCTAATATTATTACATGCTACAAATAGTAAATACAAAAGTACCTTTGATAATAAAAGCATGTAACCCAAATAAAACTTTATTATTCAAACAAATCTGTTTTTAATTTATGCTCAATCTTTACTTTAAATGTAAACAATATCAGATTTTGAACATCATTTGTACATTTTAAAAAGATTCTTGACCCACTATCTTGAATAAAACCATTTTGATACCTTTTCTACGACATCTGTTATCATATCTGTGCCTCATATTGTAAAGTGATTTCAAGTTTTGTGCTGCTATGCAAGCCGTTTCAAAGAAAAGAGCTTTGTAATTGAGAACTATCCAGCCAAAAAAAAAATAATTATTTCAGTTTGTTAGGAGAAAACCTCGAACACAAGAGCATCACAAAATTTGATAAAGCTTTCTCTACTGCCTGCCTGTCAGTCAGCTGCAGCTTCAAAGCTTTACACACACACACACACACACACACACACACACACACACACACACACACACACACACACACACACACACAGTCTCCAGCCACCAAAACACTCTAATCTGAATCAAAAAGATCAAATTTCTTTCTCTCATTCTCTCCCTGTCGCTCGCATTCAGATTCAAGATAAGCAACAGCCTGCTGCCACATTATCTGACTTGCACTCACTCTGCTGTAACACTAAAGCATTGACTTTATGTGATACACAATAAACTACCAAAACAACATGACAGGAGTGAGAGGTTGTGCAGTTTCTTTCCCATTTACTGACGGTCACATTAAAAACAACACATACAACACATTGCGTACCTGGTTTTCAAAGGTTTTTGTAAAAATCGGATCATTTGGAGAACTGTGTAAACCTGTGGTTGGCCGTGTGGTTCTCACACCGGACCATCACATGTGTTTTGGAGCAGAGTGAAGCTGACCCCCCACCCACTTGAAACGTAAAGGCAAATAGGCGGAGCGGTTAGTGCTACGTTTGTGCAGATTTGTGCAGGTAAAATTAGCGTTTGTGCTGCTACGGTTTCCGAGATATTAAACTTTATTTTATAGGTCATTCAAAGGTCACCATCCCCCCAGACTGCTCCAAAACGGGCCAAAATGGTCTACTTTTTTAGTGCTACGTTTGTGCTGGTTTGTGCTGCAAAGATTTTCGTTTGTGCTGCTATCATTTTAAAGATATTAATAACAATTTCTAGAGGTCATCAGAGGTCAACCAGCCCCCCCCACATTAATTAAATCAAACAAAATGGGTGTCAATCAACTGTGCTACGTTTGTGCTGGTTTGTGCTGCTAAAATTTTCGTTTGTGCTGCTTCTGTTTTAAAGATATTAATGAAAATGTAAAGGTCAAAAGGTCAACCAGCCCCCCCACATTACCCAAATCCAACAAAAGTGGTATCAAACGTTTGTGCTACGTTTGTGCTGGTTTGTGCTGCAGAAATTTTTGTTTGTGCCGTTATTATTTTAAAGATATTAACAAAAATTTCTAGAGGTCAACCAGCCCCCCCATATTAATGGAATCAAACAAAATGGATGTCAAACGTTTGTGCTGGTTTGTGCTGCAAAAATGTTTGTTTGTGCTGCTAACATTTTAAAATGTTTAATAAAATAACGTCTTGATGCGCGCTTAATCATCCAGGTAAGTAAATCCCAAAAGGTTGATTCTGTTCATCTGGACATTTTCAGTTGGAGAAACGTTTCGTCACTCATCCAAGTGACTTCTTCAGTCTCAGCTGACTGTAGGTTTCCCCAACCATATAAACAGTACATTTGCATAGTGAAGGAAACTAGCGCCACTGAATGAACAATGTGCCGGGGGGTTAATTCCATGATTGTTAGTATGCAAATTCTTATGACCATTGATCAATGACAACTAATCAAAGCCTATTGATCAATGGCCATGAGTACCATTCACAGAAAGTGGGGAATGGCTACAATCACAGCATTGTAGGATGGCGAAAGATGTACCCTTGGGCCCCCCTTCTCGATCCAGAGATGGTCAGCATCCTGACAGCCCGATGGACGAAGCTGTCTCTCAGTCTGCTGGTTCTGGCCCGGAGGCTCTTCAGTATCCTTCCTGATGGCAGCAAACTGAAGACGCTGTTGAAGGGATGAGTGGAGTCACCTGTAATGGAGACGACCTTCCAGATGAGGCAGGTGCAGTAGATCTCCTGGGGAGGGAGGCAAGAGAGGTCCCCACAATGCTCTCGGCTGCTCTCACTACCCGTTGTCATTTTTTCCTGCAGAACCCAATGCAGGAGTCATACCACACAGTGATGCAGCTGGTGAGGATACTCTCAACTGTGCCTCTGTAAAAGGTGCTCATAATGGGGGTTGAATCTCTTGTGCTTCTCAGTTTGCAGAGGAAGTAGAGTCACTGTTGGTCTTCTCCACATTCAGGGACAGGTTGTTGTTGCTGTACCACTCTGGCAGATGGTTAACTTCACCCCTGTAGTAGATCTCGTCGTGGGTCAGCAGAGTGAAGAGAAGGGAGCTCAACACACATCCTTGGGGAGCCCCCGTATTCCGTGTTCTTGGGCTGGAGGTGTTGCTGTTGACCCGTACTGTCTGCTGTCTTCCTGTCAAGAAATCTAGCAGCCCGTTATACAGCAAGGTGCTGATCCCCAGCAGATCCAGTTTGTGAATGAGTTGCTGGGGAATGATGGTGTTGAATGCTGAACTGAAGTCTATGAACAGCACTCTGACATATGAGTCTCTAGTGTTCAGATGTGTGAGGGCTGAGTGAGGGGCAGTTGAAATTCCATCATTGGTTGAGCGTTTTGACCGGTATGCGAACTGAAATGGATCCAGGTTGGGGGAAAGCAATAATTTGATTTGATGCATGACTAACCGTTCAAAGCACTTAACTTAATAATGATGGAGGTGAGTTTGACAGGACGGTAGTCCTTAAAGCAGGAGATAGATGACTTCTTGGGTTCAGTAATGATGGTGGAGGGATCTCCACACACTGTCTGGGGATTGTGTCACCACGGTCTGTAGAGTGGGCTTGTAGTCTGTGATGGTTTGTATTCATTGCCACTGCCTCCAAGTATCTCTGCTGTCGCTGAAGCTTTGCTGTAGCTGATGCCACGTGACAGGTTTGCCCTTGCTGTTCTTAGGCTCACCTAATTCCCGGCTCTGAAGGCTTGCATTTTTCAACTTTAGGAGCATTTAAACCTGACCTGTGAGCCATGGTTTCTGATTGGCCCAGACAGTGATAGTCCTGGTCTCTGTGACATCATCGATGCATTTTGGGATGTAGGCAGTGACAGTTTCTGTATATTCCTGAAAGTCTGTGGTGTTGTCGTGTGTGGCGGCCTGTGGTGGAAAAGCAGTGCCTCTGAGGACCCTTCTGGCCACACCTGTACCTGCTTACGAACTGGTTTGGTGACTTTGACCAGGGGCCTGTGGGAACCCATGGCACACCTAGATTTCTGCCTGTACTGACCCTTATGCAAAATAGGTGGAATTAAGACAGTTCCAAAAGCAAACACAACTGATCAGTGCTGAGAGTGGTCCTGTTGCTGAGGTTGGGATGATCCTGTAATCTCTTATGAACGACCTCCAACGCTTCTATGACTGGGATGCAAGTGAAGACAGATGTAACATCTCTCTCTCACTGTACATGTACTGTTTATAAAATTAGGGAAACATAACCTGCACAAACAAAATAATTTGCAGGACAAATGTTTGACATCAATTTTGTTCGATTTGAAGAAGGTAGGGGGGGCAACTTCACTCACGGGTGTTTATAAGGTTGGGGAAACCTGCAGTCAGCTGAGACTGAAGAAGTCACTTGGATGAGTGACGAAACGTTTCTCCAACTGAAAATGTCCAGATGAACAGAATCAACCTTTTGGGATTTACTTACCTGGATGATTAAGCGCGCATCAAGACGTTATTTTATTAAACATTTTAAAATGTTAGCAGCACAAACAAACATTTTTGCAGCACAAACCAGCACAAACGTTTGACATCCATTTTGTTTGATTCCATTAATATGGGGGGGCTGGTTGACCTCTAGAAATTTTTGTTAATATCTTTAAAATAATAACGGCACAAACAAAAATTTCTGCAGCACAAACCAGCACAAACGTAGCACAAACGTTTGATACCACTTTTGTTGGATTTGGGTAATGTGGGGGGGCTGGTTGACCTTTTGACCTTTACATTTTCATTAATATCTTTAAAACAGAAGCAGCACAAACGAAAATTTTAGCAGCACAAACCAGCACAAACGTAGCACAGTTGATTGACACCCATTTTGTTTGATTTAATTAATGTGGGGGGGCTGGTTGACCTCTGATGACCTCTAGAAATTGTTATTAATATCTTTAAAATGATAGCAGCACAAACGAAAATCTTTGCAGCACAAACCAGCACAAACGTAGCACAAACGTTTGATACCACTTTTGTTGGATTTGGGTAATGTGGGGGGGCTGGTTGACCTCTGATGACCTCTAGAAATTGTTATTAATATCTTTAAAATGATAGCAGCACAAACGAAAATCTTTGCAGCACAAACCAGCACAAACGTAGCACAAACGTTTGATACCACTTTTGTTGGATTTGGGTAATGTGGGGGGGCTGGTTGACCTTTTGACCTTTACATTTTCATTAATATCTTTAAAACAGAAGCAGCACAAACGAAAATTTTAGCAGCACAAACCAGCACAAACGTAGCACAGTTGATTGACACCCATTTTGTTTGATTTAATTAATGTGGGGGGGCTGGTTGACCTCTGATGACCTCTAGAAATTGTTATTAATATCTTTAAAATGATAGCAGCACAAACGAAAATCTTTGCAGCACAAACCAGCACAAACGTAGCACAAACGTTTGATACCACTTTTGTTGGATTTGGGTAATGTGGGGGGGCTGGTTGACCTTTACATTTTCATTAATATCTTTAAAACAGAAGCAGCACAAACGCTAATTTTACCTGCACAAATCAGCACAAACGTAGCACTAAAAAAGTAGACCATTTTGGCCCGTTTTGGAGCAGTCTGGGGGGATGGTGACCTTTGAATGACCTATAAAATAAAGTTTAATATCTCGGAAACCGTAGCAGCACAAACGCTAATTTTACCTGCACAAATCAGCACAAACGTAGCACTAAAAAAGTAGACCATTTTGGCCCGTTTTGGAGCAGTCTGGGGGGATGGTGACCTTTGAATGACCTATAAAATAAAGTTTAATATCTCGGAAACCGTAGCAGCACAAACGCTAATTTTACCTGCACAAATCTGCACAAACGTAGCACTAACCGCTCCGCCTATTTGCCTTTACGTTTCAAGTGGGTGGGGGGTCAGCTTCACTCTGCTGTGTTATGGTGCTGCAATATTGGCTGACACATGAAGATGTGCCAATGCAGAATCACCAAGTAACCACACTGCATGTCTTTTGGAAGAAGCTAGAGTTTCTAGAGAAATCGCATGGAAGCACAGAGTAAGGATGCAAACTACAGTCTAAGGAGCTTGGAAAGAAAAGCAGCTGGACTTCTTTAAGTTGCTTGAAGATGTTTTCAAGCAACTTAAAAAAAAAGTCCAGATGCTTTTCTTTCCAAGCTCCCTAGACTACGATCCTTCACAGACATATGCAAACTACAGTCACAGAATACCAAGGGATTTGAACCCAGGACCTTCTTGCTGTGAGGTGTCAGTGCTAACTACTGCACCACCAGGTCTAACAACTGGGGAGCAGTTCTATCAAAATAAAGGAAGAAAAGTTAAACTGGAGTTTTATGACAGCAAAGGGGGAGAGAGAGGATGAATGTTACAGTCCAGGCAAGTAAGTTCACCACACAACACAGTGAATCCAAATTTACATGCATGCAAATAATGTAACAAATACAGTATCTGGAAATTTAATAGGACGTCTGGTAATACTAATAATGTTCTCCTCAGGGACTGTATATAAACTATCCACTGGTTTTGGCTAACTCCTGTATCCAAATGGATGACTTATAAAAATACCAGCCTCAAGTGGCCACTAGAAGAGCTGAGGTTGCAGCTTGGTGGGTATTTGATCACTGACACTGAATAGCCACCTAGATTACCAATCAAACGTGCTCTTGCTTTTCAACTGCAATTATAAAATACTTCTTTCATTGGAGGAAACAGTGTGACATTGATTTTTCACGTCTGCTGGATATTTATATTATAGAAATTAAATGATTGATCAGAAATGAAAACAACTTTTAGCTGTGGAGTACAAACACTGTTACTTACACCACCAAAACTAATTAGATGTACAAGTCAGCCATTTAAATAACATTTTAAATGAAATACAACACATCAGCTGCCTGTTTTTACCCCAAGAAATGACCATCCTTTGTATATCTGTGTACTGATATCAGATCAAAGCCTTTGAAGTCTAAGCATCTTAATACCTTAGCCAAAAGAGAAGGGTTGTAGTCTCTAGACAACTAGCCCCCCCCCCCCCACGCACACACACACCCCAACCCAAAAAATCAAATGTGCTGCTATTGGTTTTTAATTCAATATATGAGCGTGCATATAGCATTTAATTTGTGCATTTCTAACTGCGGATAAAAACTGTCAGTTCTGTTTCATAAATCGGGTATTTCAGAGGGTCAGGGAGTGAAAAACAGGGGAAATGATGAGATGAGGAACTGCAGGAGCTTCACTTCAGCTCAGATGAAACCAAACCTCCGACATGTAATCAGGGTAAAGTAAAACCTCTCACTGTGCTGCTACTGGAAAGTGGTTTCAATTGAAAACCACTGAACTAATTCATTATTCATTTCTTACGAGTAATTGATTAATAATTGATATCAAATGCTAGAAGACAGCCCAGAGGCTTCATTTTACAGGTCTTATAGCTTTCTGCAATTTCTGACATTTAATGATACGGAGCTAACATGAAAGACGAGATGTTTTTTACTATAGATATATAAACAGTTTTTATTTGTGCACTTCCTACTATTTCATGGTGCAACAAGAGTCAGCTCTACTGGTTGTGGCACACTCCATCTCACCCCGATGGTCATGAGCTCTGGGTAATGACCGAAAGAATGAGACTGGGAATACCAGCAGCCAAAATGAGCTTCTTCAGCCATGGTTCATTTTCCATTTGGACCTCTGTGTTTTGCACTTTGTTTAACCTTTTCACTCACTGTTTAGTTTAGTTTTCGCTTTTATGTTGGCTTTCACCCACTGTTTAACATTAAGGACCAACAATGAATCGATTGGGTTTAGCCACTGAAAAGCCTCAGTTAGGTTTAGGTGGTAACAAGCTCTTGGTCAGGGTCAGGGTCAGGGTTGGGCTCTAAAAACACCCCAGTGAAGTTTAGGTACGATAAACTACTTGGGAAGTGTTTTTCCTGTTGACAGTTATAGGTTATAGTTATCATCACTTCCCTGTGTTCCCTGCATCTTATTGTCAAATTTCTGTTTGTGGACCTGGGCTGTTTTGTTACTTCTTGTTTTATTTTGATAGTCTTTTGTCGCTTATGCTTTGTGTTTAGTTTTACTTCCTGTACCTTGTGTCACTTGAGTTATGCTTGCTTGTTTACCCACCTGCTCCTAATTTCCCTTATCAACTTGGCTGTATGTCTGGCCTCAGTTTTCGCCTTGTCTTTTATTGTGATGTCTTTAACTCTTCCTGTTTTTATCCACAGTATAACTTCTATTTATGTTGGTGGGCTTTGTTTTATTTAGCTTTTTTGGATTTCCTCTATACCAAAATAAAGATTTTTTTGCTTTGTTAGTCTCAAGAGTCTCCATTTGGGTCCATTATCTACACTCTATGACAGGTTTAGGCAACAGCTACTAAAACTAATTGACTGCAGCAACAACTACTTGGTTAAATTTTGGAACTAAAAGGTGCTTCATTGTGTTTAGAAAAAGATGATTGTTTAGGTTAAAATATAACTGAATAACCATCCGTATTGATAAATGACAGTTTGGGGTTATGATCACTTCCAACAAACGAGTCCTTGTGCATAAGATATATACCAACAGCTTATTACACATCTCAGCTTCCCAGTGAACACATCAATAAATTGTTGCTGAGAGAAAGATATTTGAAATATTACACTTAGATGTGGTTTAGCTTTGATGGACAATAAAGTTTCCATATAAATGCACTGCTCAAAAATTAAATAAATAAAAGGAACACTTTATAGCAGCGACACTGAGCCTATAGCAGTGTAGGGTCAGTGTCACTACTTGTAACATGATGTCATACTTGGACTCTACAGAGGTTGCCTGTATTTGTATAGCGCTTTTCTAGTCCCTAAGGACCCCAAAGCGCTATACACAACATGTCATCCACCCATTCACACACTGGTGATGGCAAGCTACATTGTAACCACAGCCACCCTGGGGCGCACTGACAGAGGTGAGGCTGCCGGACACTGGCGCCACCGGGCCCTCTGACCACCACCAGTAGGCAACGGGTGAAGTGTCTTGCCCAAGGACACAACCACCGAGACTGTCCAAGCCGGGGCTCGAACCGGTAACCTTCCAATTACAAGGCGAACTCCCAACTCTTGAGCCACTATTGAGCCACTATTATTGTTCTTGTTGGAAATTATTGTTGTAAACAGCTGCAAAAATGTGAGCATAAAGGTTAATAAAATTCATGCCCTTTAGAAATAACTGCAGGTCTAATTCTCCCTGCTGGTTTAACCTTTAAGAAAGCAGTTAAATATAACAAATACCAAAGTCCTTGATTTAATTTGGTGAACCCAGAAAAAGCCTTGTTTTTGTTTACTATAATAATCCATCTGATTTATTTTACAGCTTGTGCAAAACCAAAATACTTAATCCTTTAACCTTATAATTCCAGAACCATGTAACTTCCAGTATAACAATAACCTAGTTTAACCTCCTAAGACCTGAACTCTTTCATGGCATGCATTTTAAATTTTTCTTTTCTATTTGGGTTGATTGGGACCTGAGGAATGTAAAAACAAAGAATTACCAAATTTTTTCTTTTTACCTAATTTTTGTTTCGGAGTCAAAGGAGATCCACGTATGAGGACATTGTTTTTAAATTTTGATAGAACGGTGGCAGTATAATGTCCTCGTAAGTGGCCTTTGTAGAGAAAAATTAAGTATTTTCGTCTAGACATCCCAAAATGTGATGTCCACATATGTGGACGCCAGGTCCTAGGAGGTTAAACTTCTTTACCTCCTCCGTCTTTCCTAATGCAGATTACAGGCCTGCCATAAGATTAATTAACCTGAATCACCTACAATGTTCAGGTCAGTCTTTTCAAACCAAACTGAGATGTTAATTTATTTTCTCTCTAACACCTGCCTGATGAGTACTTTGGCCTTTCACTGTGACGTCCTCCATCTGCTGACTCAGGCTTCACGCAGGTCTCAGCCTAAATATAGTGCCGGTCAGGCCAGGCTATCCAAACATGTCAGGTGCTGTCTAGAAATGGCATGATGTGTTTGAATGCAAGGCTGGAGCTCCTACAAATGTAGGAGAGGTGTGTTATTTTAAGCCAGAAAGGATTAAAGCAGGAAGGACCTGGTGGTTCATGAGATCATAAGAAAACTGGGAAACCAGTGAGTGCAACAGGCATCTTAAAAGGAATTAGGCAGTCCTGGATTTTTTTGGTTTCTGGAAAGAGATAATAGTCATCCAACTCTCAGATATGTACCACATGCTCAGTGTGCACCAGATGGAGGTGAGGGGTCAGTGTCTTGCTCAAGGACACTGTCAGCTGTTGTTTCAGCACCAGCTGGAGTCATTTACATTTCACTACCTTCTCTATTTTGTCTTTGGGGACATTTTTTGTTTTCTGGACTTAATTCTACTAAATAATGCTGCTTTGTATTTTTATTTTATCGCTAATAAAAATGCCTATAATAAAGAAAAACATCAGTTTTAATGTACTACTTTGACTGATACAGCTATGTCAGTTAATAAAAACAACTAAAATCATAAAAGCAGGAAGGAAGTCATACAGTATTTAAAGAGCCTACCTTGTATGACGTTTACAAACTAAAATATGCACAATACCAATATTAAGTTTAAACATTTTGGTAAAATTACATCTGAGGAATTGTACCATTTCATGGTACTGATAACATAAAAATTAGAGGACCACGACTGGATCCTTGAGGAACTCCACTACTGATAGCAAAACAGCAGCAAAGTCTACAAAGCTACAAAATAACTGATGCATCATTCCTTCATCCAATTCCAATGTCGAGCTTGGTTTTTCCAGCTTATTAACTAACAACGTGTTTATGAACCAAAAATAGAAAACGTTCTGCTCCACGAGTGACTGAAGCACTGAAACTGTAGGAGATAGTAGCGGGCTGCAGGAAGACCCCGGAGCAGACGGACAGACGGAGCTGACAGCTGACCGAGCGGCTGTCAGATAAATGAGCTCCACTTCCAAAAGCTTTGACAGGAGAGCGGCAGGGAAAGAGGGGGTGAGCACGAGCAGGGCGGATGATAATACTGACAGGTAGCAAAGAGAGCCAGACAGAGAAAATGAATACAAGGCAGGCAGATGAGAACAGAAATACAAACAGAAAAAGCTGAGGGACAACAGTATCTCAGACAGATGAGCAAACAGACAAATGTTGTTTTTTGCCCAATTTTGTCATTTTTATCATAAAATGACATTAAATTTAATAAACATTCAGCCAAAACCATTAAATGTCCTCATATTAAAAGAGCAAAAGCAGCTTTTGCCAACACAAAGATTACTTTATGATCAATAGTGAGCTTTAACCTGAATAGAAGGTTAGGTTTAATTTTTAAATGTGAACTGAGAAATTAGTTTCTGTTTAAAACACAAAAATTAAAACTGAACTGATAAACTTGTTTCATGACATTTCTCAATATTTTATATATTTTAATTTATCACTTTGGTCATATAATCCCAGTATGTCAAAGTGGCTGGCCTAACTCTTATCAACATTACAGATGAGGCCCCCTGGGCATCACCTTGGAGATCCCTAAAAAAGACATCCACCTTGGTCCCTAATGGACATAAATGTCCATTCCCCAAAAAGTGCAATAAAAATCTTATGTATTAATATTTTTTTCTACTTTAAATTGGTCAGTCTTTTAAAACTACTTCTCCCTGAAATATTCATATAAAGTTTTAATTATATTTTCGTTGTTTTAACCCTTTAAATCCCAGTTGTATTACACGAGCGCCCTGTTTTTTTTAGCCCAAAAAACAAAAAAACTAAATATTTTCCAAAAAAAACATTTGAAGTAATATTTGATTGTTATTATAATTAGGCCTTTAGATGATCCAAAGATTGGCACCAAAATTCATTTTGACCTGCCATTATTTTTTTTGCAGGAGCACATTAAAAAAAAAAAATGCATCCACCTTTAAGCCTATGTCCATTCCCCAAAATGTGCAATAAAAATATTAAATATTAATTTTTTTTTCACTTTAAATTGGTCAGTCTTTTAAAACGACTTCTCCTTGAAATATTCATGTCAAGTTTTAATTACATTTCGCGGATTTTAACCCTTTATATCCCGGTTTCGTCACATGAGCGCACTGCTTTTTTTGCCCCAAAAAACATAAAACTTGAATATTTTCCAAAAAAAACATTTGAGGTAATATTCAATTGTTATTATAATTAGGCCTTTAGATGGACTAAAGATTGGCACCAACATTCATTTCGATCGCCTTTTATTTTTTTTTTCAGGACCAGAAAATGGTCTCCAGGCGGCAAATGCTCCTCCTCTAGGCCGAAATAAGTGCATCTTGCCGGGGTAAGTCGCGACGATTACCGGGGCACGATCACCGGGGACCCCTTTTTCCAGCACACACGCCCGATACCACGTGACAACAAATACGTCATTTCCTGTTGACTAAAAAAAAAAATGCACCCTCTCATGGTCCTAGGGACCAAAAAATGGTCCCGCCCGATCAGCGGGCGAAGCCGCTGCTGCACGCCGGAGATGAGGCTTCATTTCCGGCAGGTCTGTCCAAGCAGCCCGCTGTTTTCCAGCAGAGGTCAAATGTGAAGCAAGGGCGCCACCCGGTGGACAAATAAAAAAATTACAACTCTAAGGCCTGTAGTCCAAAACGAAACCTAAGCTGGAAACCTGACGATCCCTTTGACCGTAATTTTTCTGGCGTGAAAAATAGCGTTTATAATGGGTTTCAATGTGGACATTTTTGTCCAAAGGGACTAAGGTGGATGCATTTCTGTAGCTTAGCCATTTTAGGCTAATTCAATGAATTTACACCACAATTATAAAATATAATTAAAAAGAAAATTCTTTGACAAATTTGGCTATATTCCACTCAACACAGTGAAAATGGTTTAAAATTAAAAATGCAAAAGACAATAAATGTCCCTAAGGACCTCTGAGGGTTTTAAATCAATGAGTAATTTTTTATATACAGGGCTGATGTGATTAAGAGGTTTCAAATTAACCCAAATCACAATCTTTTCTTAAAGTTAGGTGAACAGCTCTTGGTGCCAAACCTGAAAGTAAAACAAGAAGCTCCTAACCGAGACATGAACTGAGGTATCCTAACTTACAAAGTTCACTTGGTCTACTACATACAGTACCAACCCTTCAACCTATTAATGTGGGCTCAAAAAGAAAAAAAGAGACCATTATATCGTAAGATCTAACACTGACAAAGCACACCTTGTGTGAGAGATAAAATGGCAAATTAAAACAAATGAAATACCAGCAATTGCTATCACCTGGCAACTTGCCAGGGGATGAATGACCAATCCCTGGGATTGTGCCACTGAGTCCTAAAGCTTGGCTACCTCTGCGTAGTTCTCAAGAAACCCTGTGGGTGTTAAGAGGTTGAAGAAGAAGCCTCTAGCTGATTCCCCAACAGGAATTAAAGTTACTTTATTAGACTCATCAAGAACTTGGATCTTTTCTCTTTGCAGGGTCCTTAGCACAAACTGGCCAGGATTTATTTGGAAAAAAACACTCTTTGTTTGTGTGGAGGTGAGGTTCTTAGCTGCAGAGGATCTAATGTTTCTCAAACACATTTCTCTTTTGAGGTCCAACAAACCTGCTGCAGCCTGTTCTGGTTAATCAGTCTGTTCAAATATTCATCGCTTAATTAACATGCTGATTTTTACTGGCTGTCACAGGGGAAGGAAGAGAATGTGCATGTATGAAGAAGCCTAATTTTTCTGAGCTGTGGTGCCATTGCTCTTTAGTTTAATGGCCTTGGTTTCAGTTCGGAGGATTGATTACGTCCCCTTCTGGAGTGATTCTCCCCGCCTCCATGCACGGATCTATTATTAAAAGACGGCCTCCTGGCCTTTGAGCTACTCTGCCCTGCTGACAAGAATAAGGGGCGGCTTTCTCATATCGTCCTTTGCCTTTGCAACTCGATACAGGGCGTTAAAAAGATCTGCCGGGTTGGTGTCAGGTGCTCCCAAGCCCTCCAGCTCCATCCTGATCAATGCCTGTGCTCGCATTTCACATGGGAACACCTGTCGGCCAGTGGAGGAGAGGGCTGCTGTAAATCCTGAACCAAGAGTGCTTATTCTGCAGGAATATTCTCCCTTTTTAGGGAGCTGGGAAATTAGAGCAGAAATCTCTGACTTTCTTAAAGACAAAAAGTTCTAGTGTTTTTTTGCCATATTCCCCCCTTTTAGTTTGCAGCTTGTTGCTTCTCTGGTGTAATTTTCTCCCTGTCTTGCATTAAACTGATTACTTGAACACATGTGCGGTCATGCTGGAGACTAAAGACGGCAAGATTAGCGGGGCTTTGTTTGTGCAGCTATTGTTCAATGAAAACTGTCTAAGATAATAAAAAGATTTGGATATATTTTAAGCGATTACATAAGCAGATCAGCTTTAAGTATTGCAGAGCAGGAACTCAAGAGAAAGCTGCAGACAGCGGGATATTTGCAGAGCAGTAGCAGGAGGCTCTTACTGCAGTTTGTGCACATCATCAAAAGATTTTTACTGTGATTGTGTCATACAGGAAAAAAAATCCAGCTGTGCCAGCACGCCTGAAACTGCTTATGTCTTGCCTTGGTGCAAATGTGCCCCTGTGACTGAGAAGTGCATTATGATGCGTTTATTTGGCAACATACCCTGGACACAGCAGTTGGAGAAAAAAAAAAAAAGGGGGGGGGGGGAACTGCCACTTTGGCCATTTTTTTATTCCCCTGAAGAGGAAACCTCGGCTTGAACTTCATCACTGAACCTTCTACGTTCACACAATGCCATAGAGAAATGAAAAGTTGTTCCAGTGCACATGGCTAAAATGATAAACTGCGCAGCGGTCTGAGCAATTTAACGCAAAGGGAGTTTGGGGGATAGTTCATAAACTACTACTTTTTTCTGTTCCTCCTTTTATATTTTGCCCCCCTCACTCTTTCTTTCTTGTTTCGACCTCCTGCTGCATCTCAGACCTCCTGTAATGACTGCTGCTGTGGAGAAAAAGCAACAGAAATAAGAGCGAAAAGGGAAAAAAAATCCTGAGAAATCTTTTCAACTCTGCTGCTGTGTGGGCTCACAAAGAAAATAAAGAGAGTGAGGGAGCCAGGAAGAGAAATAAGTAGTAATAGATCCAAAAAAATGGATTAAAAGAAAATGTTGGTGGAACAATTATGGCACCTTAATTAGGAGTGAGAGGAGAATTATGGGAGCTAAGCACACGCTCTTTCTTTGAACAATCTTGTGACTTAATTTAAAAGATAATTCCAGCCAGTGTGACATTAAACATTGCATAGCAAAGTCTCATCTTGAATTTCTGCATTTTGATTTTTGAAACCAGGCATGATGAGTCACAAACTGAAGAAAAGCTACATGCCTAATAGTCAGTCACTAGGTATTCACCTTAAAAGGGAATATAATTTACAAAATGAACACTGTGTTTAATGGCATTAATTCAAATTAGCAACAGCCTGGAGTCTGTGATTTGGACTCCATGATTCAGTAGTTTTGTTTGGCACTTTGTTTTCAGACAAATAGATTTTTTAGTTTGTCTTTCACTTCCTGGTTAGGTTTGCATTTAGACTGAAGCCTATACAAGCTGTCACAGGATGAGAGGTGCTGTATGTGCCGCAACAGCCTTTCAATCTGGTTGAGGTCTGGACTTTGCCTGGGGCACTGAGGCACTCTGATTATTTTCTTTTTCATTCATTTTGTTGTATATTTGGTGCTGTGCTTTGGATCATTATCCTGTTGCGTGACCCATTTTGGTCTGGGCATTCAGACACATGGCCTCGCATATGATCCTAGAATACTTTGGTATACAGAGGACTTCATAGTCTGACGCAAATCATGACCCCTCCACCACCGTGCTGACAGCTGGTATGAGGTGTTTGTGCTGATAAGCTGAGTTGGGTTTGTGTACTGTAGCCAAACATCTCCACTTTGTTTTCTGTCTGTACTTTGCAAACCTAAGCTGTGCTCCCATGTTCTTTTTACCAAGATGAACCTTTCTCCTTCCAAACAAGTCATACTTGTTCAGTCTTTTTCCTAAACAAGCTGTCGTGAACTTTAACATTTAACATGCTAACTGAGGTCTGTAGAGTCTAAGATGTAGCTCTTGTATTTTTGCACTTTCTCTGGGCACTGCACAGTCTGACGGTCTGCTGGGACGTCCATTCCTGGATGCTTCAGACCAGCAAACTGCCAAACCTTCTGCTTTCATAGAGGTGCTCACACTTAATCAAGTGCATTTGATTAGCAGCACCTGGCTGCTGCTTATGTTTAATTTTATAAAAGGACTTGGAATACCTGTGTGCTATAATTTGCCAGGCTGGCTCTTTAAAGGTTAAGCTAAAAGCCTCACCACTTATCTACTGACAGACACGAGAGGCATCAATCAGTGAAGCAGAAAGCAGTCCCACTTGTTTGTGCAAGCTGTTGCAGCCTATAGTTACATTTCAAAGTCAAGCAAGCTTTAGGGTATGTAAAACGTGCACCAGTATTGTCACCTTTACACGAGTTAGAACTTTTAATAAACATTTGATGTCGAGGAGAATCTTCTTTTTTACGCTGAAATATAACCCTAACCGCAATGCTTTTGATGCCTAACCAACCACAGAGTAAAAAGATGTACTTTTTTCCAAACTGTCAGGTGTTTTTTTTGAGCCTCCACTACCCCTCGTACCAGCTACGTGGAGTGTTTTTCTTTTTCAGTTATAAAGAGGAATCATGTTAATGTGACATTTCAGAAGGGTTATTTCAAATGCTATTATCAAAAATCAGATCATTTGGAACTTTAAATTTACTTGTTCCACTTAAGGAACCTGTTCTTACCAACTCATGTCTAAAATTCTTCTTCTTCACTTTATCAGCTCTCACACTGTTCCCTCAAAGGATAATTTCCATCCTCCTCTCTTATAACAGAAACCACAGGGCAGCACAATGAACCAATGACATCCCATCAAGATGTAGATACTTACTTCCAGAGTTTGTACCCATCATCGATCATCAATCTTTAACCCGTCTTTGTTCATCCTGCTTTCCTCACACATCTGTCCAAGGAAGTCATTAACATACACAAGTGACCTTTAGTATGACCTAAATTTGATTATAGGAAACCCACAACATATTTAGTCATATAATCCCTGTGTTGCTGGTTGTATCCTGATTCGGACACACCGATTACTGTGGATCTGGCATTCTTTCCTGCAGATCTCGTCCAGCTAAAGTAAAAGCCAGAGAAAACAATGAATGCCTTGTTTGTTAATCGAGGATTTTGAAGCCGCTGGTTCTCATTCAGTGTTTTGTTGAGTAACAATTACATAAGACGAGCAATTTTTTCCTTTGAGGAGAAGATCTGGTAATTCAAGCCTCGGGTCTTTTGTTCCTGCAGCTTGATTAACACAATTCACCGCTCTCTGGGGAAAACCTTGCAGCAGGAATTTTTCACAACAGGAGGCAATAAGGTCCAGATGAGTCTGGACATAAAGCCCAGAGATAGTTTTAAGGAGTCCATGAGCTGTGTTCAGGGTATGATGACAAATACACCATAAAACCTCATCAACTGAACAGACAAATTAGGCAAACAAATGGTGACAGCATCATAATACTCAGTCTCATTTGTCCAATAAAAAAAACCAATGCTATGAGGCAAAACCATAAAAGATGTAAATTTAGTACCAAAGTCAAACGCCTTTGTTCTGGAAGATAAAAGATAATGACTAGCGGTATAATGCGCATAAAAAATTAAGCACCACTTCAGGCAGCTGGTTAAATACTGAAATATCTACTCATTGAGCCATCTTGTTGTGCAGCCAAACCTTATCCAAACCCACAGAAGCTATGATTACCTGAAGTCCAAAACAAGAAAAGACATTTTGGATATTGGAAATCTGTCCATTCATTGATATATATATAAAAACCTGCCTGCCAAGAAAGATTCAAACTTCCAGGTTATCTTCCATATTGTGTAGCCCACCTAATGTTTTCCTCACTGGAATCACTGATGGCAATAGAAGCAGAAATCACCAGGCACACCACAATACAATACTATCGCAATATTTCACCCACGATACGATATTACTGTAGTTTTTAGCATTTTGTGATATGATGAGTACTGCAATAACATATATTTTGACTTCATCACCTTTTATCATCTGTAAATTTTTAAACTTTCAAAGTTGTATTCACTCAGATAAAGTATCTCTTTGGTTATTTATTTGATGAAAGATGAGGGTGTCAAGCATACCAACACCGGCACTAAGACGATCTGCAGTTTCTATGCTTGGACTGAGATCAGACTCGTGTTTTTCAACGCTACCATCATCCAAATGCAGAGTTAGTCA
This sequence comes from Diplotaxodon limnothrissa, assembly GCF_057381915.1. Lineage (NCBI taxonomy): Eukaryota > Metazoa > Chordata > Actinopteri > Cichliformes > Cichlidae > Diplotaxodon > Diplotaxodon limnothrissa. The sequence continues at coordinate 26,828,226 of NC_140617.1, read as the reverse complement.
ACAACATGTTTTGGTTTAAGTGAGAGGAGAAGAAAAAAACTCTTTGATACATAAACACAAATTATTTGAAGCATGTAAACGAGGAATATTTACTATCATTTTGGATCTGTGAGATGGGTTTTCTGTTTCTCTGCCACATAAACCTAATTTATCCTGGTTTTCACAGTTCATCACCAGCTGCTGCAACTGCCGCCAGCTGTTTTCAGCAATACTTAACCTCATATTAACATCAACCAGCTCCCTGTGAATTATCAAACTATAAAGAAGCCCATGCTTTAAATCCACTGTGGAGGGCAAAAAGAGGCAGTAAAATTTACAGAGAGGAAAATTGAAACTTAAAGACTTTAACCTCTTCTAGTGAGGAACACAAAAAGTTACAGTCAAAATTTAAATATCAGACTGACCTAGAGTATGAATGAGTACTTAAAAGGTATAAATGTTCTTTAAATTTCTTTGCACCATCATAAACTCTCTTAGGCAGCTTTCTTGTCACGTCTTTAAGTCGTCTTCAGGAATAGTTCTGCAGGCTTCTTGACGGGCATTCAGAGCTCTTCTTTGGATGTTTCTGCCTTTTGTTCTGTTCAAGATGACCCAACACTGCTTCAATAATGTTGAGGTCCGGGCTCAGGGAGGCCGATCCATGACTGATAGTGCTCCACTGTGTGTTTTTCTATCCAGGTATGATTTTACTGCATTGGCAGTGTGTTTGGGATAACTGTTTTTAGATCCTCACCTCCTCTGTACATATTGAAGATGATCTGTACCAAAAACATCAAATGTTTATTCATCACTCCATCAGACCTGTTGCCACAGATTTTCACTCCAGTTCTTGTGTAATTTGGGATACCTCAGCTCCCCCCTGTTTGCCTTGTTTAGTAACAGCTACTTGGGAAACGTGAAAATTGTGCTTTTGTGACAGGCTGCTATTGACAAAGTGCCTAAAGATACAATTTTAAAAAAGGTTCTTTGCCAAGTTGTCTTTTATGTGTAAACACAACACTATGTCACCCCTGTCATATTTTTTTTTAATTGTTAAGTGGCTTAAACAAACAATGTGCAAGTACAACGACTGGACTGGAAATTAGTGAAAAAGTAACCAATGTCCCCAAAAAACCTTGAAACACCTTCAGAAAGCCAGAAACTATTGCTCAAGACAATAGCTCAAGGCTGGCTCAATACTTTTGCACGGTAGTGTATTATTTAAATCTTTAAATATGTTTTTAAAGTGAGCTTTTAGGCCTGAGACACAGGCTAGTTTTGTGAGATTTCAGTTTTCAAAGAGACTTTAAGTGTAATTCAGTTCAAAGAGCTTAGCAATCAGACATTTTTAGGTTGTTGTTGGTCAAAACAGGTCAAAGGCTGTTTTTCTGCAGCAGCATTCAGCTAGATCACACAGAAAAAACAAAACAACCCTTATAATACATCAGTCTAACTCTGTAAACCATGTGGACAAATCTTTCTATTGAGGTCAGCGGGACACATTTCTAACTGTCCTTGGTGATGAAAGGAAATTGCTGGACTTCAGTGACAGACGTGCGTGTATTTGTTTCATTTTTCTGCGAAGATTTAAAAAAAAAAAAAAAAAGTTTAGTGGAGTCAAGGATGAAGTCTGGCTCAGAGATAAGAAAGCCAAGACACACTTTGTCCACACAGCAAACTGGAAAGCTTCAACAGGGGTAGAGCTGGGCGATAGAACGATAACGATATGTATCGCGATATAACTTTTCTCGATAGAAAAATTAAACTATCGCGATAGACCTCGCCGCTCTTGTCCTCTTAAAAAAAACCAAACCAAAAAAAAAAAAAAACAGCCAATCCAAATTACGTAGCGCAGAGCCGAGCCAATCACAGCTGCAGCTTCACGTCACGTGACTTGTTACGTACAGCACAAGTGCCAAGCCGCACATGTGTATTTGTTTGGGAAGCAGCCAGCCACCGTACCACCCGGGTAATGGAGGAAATGAGTGTGAGAAAAATCAACCGAGTGTGACCGAAGAGAAAACAGATGATGGTTCCAATGCCGGAGAGATTGTCGAACGGAAGAGCCATAGAAGTTCCGTAGTGTGAAGGTATTTCGGCTATTTCAAGTCTGACAAAAAACAGAGTAGCGTGCACTGTAAATTGTGCCGAAAGCAAGTCTGGAAATACAATAAACTGGTGCATGCGCTACGTCCACACGTACCCGGGTATTTTTGAAAACGCAGATTTTTCTATGCGTTTGCACCTTTCGTCCACACGTAAACGGCGTTATTGGTCACTGAAAACGGAGATTTTTAAAAACTCCGTTTTTGCATTTACGTGTGGACGAGAAATACGGGCAGCGTCAAAGGTGTGCACATTTTTTGACGTCACACTGTGCGCCACGTTATTGTTTCGGTGAAATGAATTTCTACAATACTGTTACTGTTAATTCTACTCTCTGCAGTGTTTAAATGCTTACATATACACACAGTTACTGTCCGTCCACACATACGACTCGGTTCTGCTTCTATGCCCCAGCTTTGTTTACTTTTTCCCACCGAGGCTTCTAGACTTCTGATTGGCCAACATTTCTTCACGGTTAGGAATCTAGCGCCACCTGCTGCTTTGGCATGTTCATAGCAGCGTTTTCCTTCATTTCTGCCTTTATGTGTGGACGGGATTATTTTTTAAAACGAAAACGGAAAATCTCAGTTTTCAAAAATACCCGTGTACGTGTGGACGTAGCCTCAGTCTCTGACTGGAAGCGCTAATTCGTCATTCGGCTTTTGTCAGACTAAAGTAACTGTTAAAACTGTTTGAAAAGCTCAGCTATACAACAAGGAGAGATTGAGAATTTCCTTTTAGTTCTCAGTTTATTTGATATTGACAAAAGTTAGTAAATTTTGTCTGTTCTTCTGTAAAACAAACTAAGATTTATTTTTAGAATTAATATTTTGTTTCTAAGTGGAATTGACAATTTAGTCTGTGGGGCGATCGTGGCTCAAGAGTTGGGAGTTCGCCTTGTAATCGGAAGGTTGCCGGTTTGAGCCCCGGCTTGGACAGTCTCGGTCGTTGTGTCCTTGGGCAAGACACTTCACCCGTTGCCTACTGGTGGTGGTCAGAGGGCCCGGTGGCGCCAGTGTCCGGCAGCCTCGCCTCTGTCAGTGTGCCCCAGGGTGGCTGTGGCTACAATGTAGCTTGCCATCACCAGTGTGTGAATGGGTGGATGACTGGATATGTAAAGCGCTATATAAATACAGGCCATTTACCATTTGTTTGTTCTATTTTGAAACTTAAATGCTTTAGCGGCTGCCTTTTGTGTAGTTTGCAATATTTGCCTTTATTTATCTGAAAAAGTCTCATGTTCCTTAAGTACATCTACCCTGTTGAACTTATTATGGGAAATAAATATTTAAATAAAAACAAGCTGCTGATTATTTCACATTTTACTTGTGAGCAACGGCACATTTAAATCTTACAAATATAGTTATTTGGCTTATATCGTGTTAGATATCGTTATCGCCTGAAATGAAAAAAAAACATATCGTGATATGAAAAAATCTTATATCGCCCAGCTCTAAACAGGGGCTGAAGGTATTCACCAGAATAAAAGCCTTTTATGAAACATAAAAGAGCGCTCCTCCTCTGCAGGATGGCTGATTATGGGGCTGATGATATGACTTACAGCCATACAGCTACAATCAAGTTACCCTGGAAAAAAAACCCAAAACAAAACAGTGAGGGAGAATGCATCAGGAGAAAATGAGCAACAGCTACACTTCTAAATCCCATTTAGGAAGGCGTTTCACCTCAACCTGCTCTGGCGGCCGTGACCTGCAGTCGCACCGAGCTGTAGCAACAGCGCGTGCACGCTTCATCAACTCTGCTCAGATAAGCAGCAGTCGCAGAAGTACTTTCAGAATAATGCCGTTTGGTGATGGAAATGTCTCAGGACTACTTTTGCTTCCCCCAGGGTGCCAGCAATGTTGGAGAAGAAAAACACATCAAGGCCGCCCTGCATGTGCGTCACAGAGCCGTTCCTACCCCAAACTGCAGATGTTAAGGTTCATTTCAGTGCTTTCCCTTTACAGGATTTTCTTCCTTATTTTCGCCTTCATTTTTCATGTGATGGCCGTTTCCACTGTGAGCCCACCTCAGGCTCTAAGATGAGTTGTTTACCATTCATGTGCGTGAGCACGCACTCTCAAATCCTTCCAGTTCACACCAAGACTGTGTCACACTGTGGGCTACTACAGTAGTGCATAGACATAATGTTGATGGCTGTTCCAGCAAAGAAGCAATAAATCAAATGGCGACTTCTTCTGATTGGCTGAGAGACATGATTCTTTTTGCCACCACAGAGCAAACCTTTTTTTTTTTTTTGCCTGTCCCGTTTGGCTTACGGATTTACTTTACCAAATGGACCACCCCAGCCTTGCCGTAATGGTCTATTTGATTCACCTTTTATTGTTTATTTTATTTTATTTTCACTTGTTAAATACGGGACAGACTTGACTGGGGAAAGAAAGGGGAGAAAGAAAGGGAAAGAAAAACAGCGGGGAAGAGGGACGGGGAGCAAACCTAATGATGCAGCAATCAACTGACAGCCCTCTCACACTTTGTAATATGCCACATTTCAGAATAAAAGCCCATACTTATTGATATGTTAATGAAGTGCATGAATTGCTGAGCTTGAATATATTCTTCAATAGTCTATAACTGTTGGAGGATTAGAGGAATGGCACTCATTTCACGCCTTTATGTTATAGCTCTGATAACGGAAAATGTATCGATTGTGAACTTGCATTATTCCAAAGGGATTATGCAGCGAAGTGTCCATTTTTCCTCCAACTTAAATGTGAGAATTTGCTGCTTTTTTTTCAAGATGTCACCTTGAGCTCCAAAACTTGTCATCAGCATTATTACTATTTCTGAATACGTTTGTAGCTAAATGACTTTCCCATTGTGGACAAGACCTCATTCTCTAATAGACAGTGTAAGATTTTTGTTTTTTAAGCTCACCTTTTGTAGACAAAAAGGATGGAGTTTCACAACTGTTGAGTGCACAGTCCTGGAGAATGAGGCCATGGTACGTTGGTGAAAATGGGAGGCACTCAAGTTTAAATGTCTTGCACTCAAAGGCAGTGCCTGAGAAAAGAGCATTTTCAAACATTCCCTGCAAGTCTTTTCTTTTTTTGGCCAAACAGAATACCTAGGCAGGTATTCAAGTGTCCAAAACTCCAAATTCATTAGCACTGTTGTTGCAGTTGGACATCCTGTTTTTGCTCTGCAGCCTCAGTAAACTTGAAGTAGCTGACTATGAACCAGTCCTCCATCTGCTGGAGGTTCCTCAAGATCTCCAGACCAACAAGGACCAACACTAGCAAGATAGTGAAACTGGATGTGAAACTGGATGACAGACTCACTGGAGAAGCAGCAGGATGAGGACTAGGGCTGCTCAATTAATCGAATTTTAATCACGATTACGATCTGGGCTTTCAACGATCATTAAAAATGACTGAGCCGATTATTAGCCCCTCCCTCGTGCTTTACTCTCACGCTGCTCCGTGTGGCAAATCGAGCGCACCTCTTTGCATTTCGAACACGTGTCACAACAATTAAGAGCAGCGGTCCCCAACCTTTTTTGCGCCACGGACCAGTTTATGCCCGAAAATATTTTCATGCACCGGCCTTTAAGGTGTCGCGGATAAATGCAACAAAATAAAACTAGTACCGGTACCGAAAAAAATGAAATTTATTCATAACACACGTGAAAAGACCCAGGAAAACCGAGTTAACGATCAAAACGATAACAAAATAACGCTGAAAACCGATAAAAACCCTGAAAACTATACATTTCACACCTGAGCCTTAACTCTCGCGGCCCGGTACCAAACAACTCACGGACCGGTACTGGTCCGAGGCCCGGGGGTTGGGAACCGTTGATTAAGAGGACCCGAGGGAAGCTCGGAAAGCTAAGCAGAAGTTATTTGGAGAGGAGAGTGACTGCCGTTGTTGAAAAGAGAGGTAAAAAAACCTTCAGTGGTGTGGAAACATTATGGGTTGGCGGAGTCAGACGTGGATCAATTAGACATAGTGTGTAAGCTACAGTGTCGTAGCTGCACCACAGAGCAACACTGCAAAGTTCACTAAACATTAATGTTTACATTTTTCATTTCATTTATATTGCAAACATTTGCACTGTTATCGGTATTTGCACACTATTTTATATTATTTTTTGACAATCTTTAAAGTCATTATTCAATACATTGTTATTGTTAAATAAATATCGTCAAATAATCGAGATCTCAATTTCAGTGAAAATAATCGTGATTAGCATTTTTGCCATAATTCAGCAGCCCTAATGAGGACTGCCACAAAAGTAGTAATTCATGAGACAGGAAGGGCTTTCGTTAGCTGGTTATCAGGTTAGCAGATTTTTAAAAAACTGGATACCCTTAATAGCACCCTGATAGCCACAATCTTTGTCTTCTCCTGGCATTAAATCAGGGATCTTTTGCTTATTATGCAAATGTCTATATTATGAAGCCAATAAAAATCAGATATACTTATGTGAGGCAGATCAATCAAGCTAGGTTTATGAGTGGGAAATGACCGGTCTGTGTTCTTGAAAAATGCAACACATAAAGGACTACAAAAACAACGTAAGTTATGGAAATTTCAGGTTTCAATCAGTTTACAGAAAACAAAGAAATAAAGTTATATTCCACCAACTGTCACAAAATCCTTTAAGCTATTTAGCTTCACCAAGATTGGTCTAAGCCATCTATCAATAGACAAACAAGAATATCATCCATTATATCGTTATACTGTAACATTAATACCAAAACTTCCATGACTCTGTCTTACCATCATGAGTTCCCTTTGGAAGGACTTCCTCTCCTTATTCTCCATATTGGTACATTCCTCTTTGAGTTTCTCCAGAACTGATGCCACCTTCTCTGGTTCATTGTCCAACTCAGTCCGACAAAAATAATTCAATGGCAAATTCCCATATCCAAGTGCATCCACAAATGCCCTCCAGCTACCAACGTTCTCCATTAAAACCGTCCTCACAGTCGCATAAATATAAGTAAGAAATTTGCAAGGCTTCAGGATCTGCTCCAGCAGCATTGTGGTCGTTAAGTCCGGTCCACACCAATAAATGGGCTTGACCTTACCCAGAACCAAAACGTTTTTGGCGTGGACAAGCCCCACCTTCCCCTGATAGTATCCAATGTACCATTCTTTGGTCCGCAGCTGCCCTCGTAGTTTGATTTTCTCCTCACTGAGCAAGGCAATAACATCCCCCTTCTTGTACTCCAACAAATAGGTACTTTTGTGCTGTCTGATAACTGTTTTTATCAGTTTCCCAAATTTCAGGTTTGTAATGCACCGCTCCTGAAATTTGGGGTATTTTGAGGTGACAGCTAAAGGTGAGAGGACAATCTTATCCACCTCTTTTTTTTTCAAGAACCTCCTCTGGCCTGTAATCCTTGCGCCTGTCTTTGGCGGTGGCTGTGGGGTTTGGACGCAGAACTGAGTCAGGATACAATCGAGGGCATCTTTGACTTGGACCCTGAGAGTAAAGTCTGAGATACTGCTGGGGTTGTGCGATGTGATCATGTACAGGAGTCTGCTCACTTTCCCCAGTTTTACCTGAAATCCACGAATCATGCCAGCGCCCTCGCTTGCCTTTACCTGGTAGTTGGACATGTTGGAGTACAAACCAACCTTGAGGTCCTGAGGGTATCCCAAAACAAACTGGTGCTTCCCCCACAGCTGGAGGGCCACTGGCGGAGTTGAGCTAGACTGCCGGCCGACTTCATTTACCAGCAAGGTTTTAGGAGCACAGTCATGCCCAAACATGGCCACAACTGTCTTGAAGGATGGGTGAATGTGCTTGGGTCCATATACACCCAAAGTTACCTTCTTCTGCACGTGGTCCCAAACAGTTGTATTGTGGCTGAGGTACTGTGACTGAACCACAACAGCCACGTATATGCAGGGCTCGAGACTATCCAGCTGTACCTGCACTGTATCCTTGTATATGTAAGCATTAGGGATTGGTGTATAAGGCCCTTCTTTAAAATCACTACGAACACAAACCACTTCAGCAGTGTGACAGCTCTCTCTCTTCACAGTTACTGATACCTTCATCTCCAGCGTGATGAAAGACTTGGTCTCCATGTTGCTGAGCTTGAGTTCCACCACAGGGCTTATGGTAGAGCAGTGATCATTATTTAGTTCCAGAGGAGGGTCTAGTAAGGCTTTCAAGGAGATCTGCTGGTGGTCTCCATGGCTAACGTGTCCCTCTGGAATGTGCACGCTTATGTGGGTGTCTGGAAGCTGAACAACCCCTCCATTACAGTCCAACCTGCACACTATGTTGGTCTCCACCGGCTGTGTCTGCCCCCATCCTGGACTCTGACCAAGAGAGTCAAGGTCATGGCAAGACCTGGCTAGTTTTCTGTGGTTTAGCCATGCAGTCCTGAAGTCCTCCCTGCTCTGAAACTGCTCCGGTGACGGAGCCTTAAGGCCCGTGAAGAATCCAGAAGAAGGTAAGGTTGCATTTGATTGTGCTTGTAGCACGGACAGTTCAGACAGACTGTGGGAACGCTTACTCCTGAAAAATGGATTATCCCTGTGGAGGTTAGGTGTAATCTCTTGGATGGGGCTGATAGGGTTAGTACCGTTAAAATTATAGCTGTGAAACCCATTGTTCACGATTGTACTAGTACTAAAGGTGGAGCATGTCGATGGTGATGCCAGAGCATCAAAGAAATTGAGATCTGCGGAGTGTCTCACATCTGCCTCTTTGCAGTTTTGATCTAAGGGACAGATAAAGGGGTTTGCAGAAAAGTGGCTGTTGTTGTAAATTGGAGAGGGCCTTAGGCTCACTGCTGTCCACTCTCCGAGACCTCCAGATTCCTTTAGTCCATCCTCATACCCCTCCCCAGCACTGTCAATCATCCCACTGTCGCTCAGCGAAGAGTTCCTGAAGCTGACCGGCTGGACATATGCGGCTGGGATGTATCCCATTTCTGTGTTGTTGTGGGCATACCACCATTCTCCCCCTGATGTGTCCAGCACATACAGACGATCACCTTTGGAGAATTTGAGAGTGGTAAAGCTGCTCGGGCAATAATCCTTTATGGCAACAACTTCCTGTGCAGCTCCATAGGAGGCTGAAGTGTCCAGCCTTAAGGCACTCGGAGAAGGCACTGAAAAGGAAAAGAGATTACACTGTAGTTGTCCTGATTGCAAAGAGTTTTGTAACTGGTTTGGCCCTACTTTAGGTAAGTGCACTTAATCACTGTGCTGTAGTTAACAGTGCTTGTCTCATAATCAGAGACAGATATAATGAACCAGTTGAGCTAATTAGGTAGTCGTACTTTGGATCTCCCTGAGAGACTTGTATCCAAATGGGTCAGTGGTTCAGTAAAAACAGATCATAAGATAGCCACAGTACCCACAGAACAACCAAAAGCTTGTCTCTAATAATCTGAATCCAACTATATTTTCTCAGGTGTGTATGATCAGATGAAGCGCATAATTTACTGCATAATTTACTATATTTAGATCACCTCATTAGCGTATATGGAGCATGTAAACAAAGCTGTAATGAGATGAAACCAGTGAAGTGAAAGAACTCGGAAATGAATAAACCTATTTTTAGCTGAATAATTTAACTGCAAAAAGATGAAAAGCATAAAAATTAAAACAAATTATTTAAATTCCAGATTTCAAGTGAAATTTAATGAAACGTTTTTTTAAACGAATCATGGGTTTGGACCTCAAAGGGCAACAAACGCGTTGCAACTGCACAAAAGTGGCGTGGCTGCAGTTGGACACTGACCTTTGACATCGCTGAGACTGGCCCCGGACACCCCTTCACTGAGGTCGATGAGCGTCCCCTCAGACTTACATCGAGGCAGGATGTGGTTGTTGTTAGTCACTCTGATGATTCGATGGGCAGCCATGGCCGGTACTTAAAAAAAATGTTGGCTCATCGGCAGCTTTTCAACTGAATGGGAAACAAACATAAAGGATTTAGGGACTGGATGGGAGCACCCAGCCAATTATAAACATTCAAGAACACTCACTTAGGCATTCAAGTAAATCTGGTGCAACTTCCAGAAGCAATGCTAATTTTCTACATCAGTAGCATAGTCAAAGGTCAAAGCTGCAGGAGCAGAAAATAAGGCTGGCAAAGAAATGAGCCCCAGCATGAACAGGGAGTGTTTTTCTGAATCAATGCAAAGAGCAAGTGTGTTGAAGTCGGGGAGAAAAAGAGATGTGATTCATGAGAACAATTGAAAAGCAATAAAGAAATAAATCCAAAACAGATTTAAGTTCTGAGTCACAGTGGCAGTGAGGAAGGTCAGGAACATATTGTAAAGAACAAGGGAACCTCACTTTTATTTCTTCGCAGGAATAACAGAGTGTAGAAAACTCTTTGCATGCTATACCACCTCTATCGCTTCCAAATCCTCAAAACTTTGCAGCATGAAACAGTAGATATTTCTAAAAAGCGAGTCAAACTACAAAAAGAACACACAAATCCAAAGACAAAGAGTATTTAGATATCCTTTATGTGATAGCTGATTGCTCAAAACCATGGATGTAAAAACCTTTTCCAACCCAGATTTAAATCTAGACCCTTTACAAGACACAAACAGATGGCGCAACATTTTGAAAAGACACTGCAAACTTATTGTCCCCTTAGCAACTAACTCAACAGGCTCACTGACTAGCTTGGAGATATGTTTCCCCTGCCCATCTTTATTAAATGAAATGAGACACAATCCTCAAAAGCTAAGAAGGAAACAACAAGGTTTCAGAGTTGGAGCTGTTCCAGCGATCATCATGCGGAATGGGAGGTGTTTGGACAATAACATGGATGAGCTCAGTGAGCTGGTAAAAGAGGAAACTTAGTGTGGACTGACTGAAGTGCTTCATGAAGCGTTGTAGTGTTGTAACATATTCATTTAACAGAGAGTTAAATACATTTAAAGAAATAAGGAGTCTCTTAAAAATAACACACGCACAAAAAGAACAAGTAATCTAAAAAACTGAAATGGTGTAATGCACATTTATACAATTGAAATGACTATAGAGAATACTAATACCAAGTGTGCATGTGTATAATTTCATCTGGAGTCCTTTAGACGTAGGATTTACGGAAAAAAATTAAATCGATCTGTTACTGTATATCAGGAGTCTTGCTGACCGGTCATACAGCCACAATCAAAAGAATGAGCTCAATGATACTTCACAGATATAAGTGGCAATATTAGCTTCCTTCAAGCTTTCCCTCAGAGATACGGTGAGGAGCTCAACCGTTTGAGAGGGCTCAGAGTAGAGTCCTTACTCCAATACACTAAAAAGTGTATTGGAGTCGGTTTGAGTATCTGACTAAATGAATCCTGAGTGCTTCCTGAGTTGAGGTGAGCCCTTGGCCAGCTTGGGATTGCCTCAATTCCCCTTCAGAAGAACTAAAGGAGGCCAGGGAGAGGAAAGGCTGGGCCTCTTTGCTTAGACAGCTACCCACGTGACCTGGACATCAATAAGTGGTAGAATATGGATGGAAGAGTTTCACAACTAGCTAGTACTCAGCGTCCAAGAAACTGTAGTCATCACACTAGCCAGAAACTACAGCTTATGTTGTGTGAGTGGGCTAAAGGTAGTGGTTGAGTTTTTCTACACCAAACTAATGCAGCTTCAGGTCCATATTCACATTGCAATCCAACATTACAAAACCTCTGATTAAATCGATGCGACCCCCCGCGACCTTTAAATGCATAAGCGGTACAGAATGGATGGATGATAACAAAACAAAATTGTAAACTGAAGCGTCTGTTATGTACTGGTGGCATCATTTAGTATTGAGAATATCTAAAATATACCTGCATTCAATCCTGTTCTGAGACAAAACCACAAAAATGCAGAAAAACTACAAAGACTGGTTTAATTATCAAATATTTGGACAGTTCTGTTCACATACTTCAGGACATGTAGCATTTTTGAACATACACATACAGAAATGCAAAAAATTGCGGGCCAATCTCAGAGGCTGTTTGCACACAGTGCTTATTTTATATCTCAGACCACATCAAGCAAGTTACCAACTTCCTTGTCAGAAATGAGCTGTGATTAAATTTGAAAAACACACACAGGCAACAGAGGACTATAATCTGATTAGAGGGGCAGCAAGAAATTGTTTTGCAGCAAAAACGTCCCACGAGACTTTATTATTCCGGCAGGACGTGGCGAGCGGCGACAGTGGGGACATTTGCATTTGCACACTAATGATGCCATTTTAATCTGATTAAAGCAACACAGACTGCAGGAGGCGCCATGAAAATGCCTTTCACTGATTGTCATTATTAGAGCTGTAATGTGTGCAGGTGGATTTCCATGCAGCTCATTTTCATAAAGTAATGCTTTGCAGCTTTCACGCACAACTAAAGACAACACAGCAAATTAGCTGCAGTATTATTAGTAGCTACTGACATGCATTATTGAGAGTACACCAGCTTTTTGCTTCCTCTGAGCAGCTGCTCAACCAAAAAGACTATTGGAAGAGGTTCCTGAGAGGGCTCAATACTAGTTTTGGAGGACAAAATTGTTGGTTTAAAACATAAAACTTCTTCTAAAAACTGTCTTCCCTCTCATCACGCAGCATCAAAGCTTGCAAACTGAAAGAAAACCAAAAGCAAAGCATCAAAAACTGAGCTTCATCTGGGTTGGAGGTTAATCCTCAGTGTAAAATTGTGATATTCACAACTTCAGTGTATCTGTGCACACTGAGTACTTTGTCTAAGGTCCCTACTCCTTTTGAAATTATTGTATTTTCAACTATGTGAAAATCTCAGCTCTCTTTGAACAATGTCTGGCATTGACGATTATTGTTACATGCCGTTATTGTATAACCTTCCACTGAGGAAGTATTCAGATGAAGCTGAGGTGGATTTGATGGACTCATCAGGGGCTTGTTCGACTAAATCAACCTACAGCCATTGTTCACCTGTCAGAAACATGGCTGTGTGTCAGTTTTTCGCCGAACACTGCTGACTAAGCAGTAATTTGATAGCAGGAAGCATCAGAATTAAGAGAATGAGTCAGAATTCAGAATATTATTCTAAGCAAAGAGGGGTGTTTTCAGCCTCAGATTATGACTAGTTTCTAAATCAGGGACTGTGAGGCGCTCTAAAGCACAAGGGGGGAACCAGCCATTACCAACTACACCCTATGATAAGGATCTCCCAAATGGTGTGCTTTGAGCCAAATGCAGCTGTGTCTGAGTGTCCTGCCTCAACCAATTTTGATATAACACTGCAAAAAAAGGCAAGGAAGCAACCAGTTTCTAGTATTTTAAAAATCCTTTCTAGGGGAAGTCCAGCTAAACCCAGACTGTTTGCAGTTACAGCATGGTAGGACTTATTAAAGTGTGACACATCAATGCCGCTGATTGACAGTGAGGAGTAATGAACACTTCTGTGGAGTAAACCACAACTAACCACCAGTGCACAAGTCCCACCACCTAAAGCAAGGAGAAAAACTGGTAGCAGAGGGCGATGCAACTTCTGTCTCGTGACATCAGCAGCTCTCAGACCATGGAGGAAGTCGCCAAACAAGCTGAAAAGGCACTTGCAAAGTAAAAATCCCCGTGTGGAAAAATGTATTTTAAAGAGCGCTAGATCCCACTCCAGAGGCAGATATGCCATTTGCGAACAGTGTGAAAGTGTTGGATAAGGTGATGGAGGCAAGGTAAATGCTAGTAGACTGGCGACAAGGCATCTTGCTGGATCCAGATCTGGCAAAAGGGCAGTCAAAGATGCCTTCATAAGACAACAGAAGATCCAGGCTCAAAAGCAGAGATGACAGAGGTTTTACAGGTGCGGCTCCTAATGTTTTGAATAACCTACCTTTTTCACATAGGATCTGCCAGACTCTCAATCATCAAACATCACACACAATTGTAATGGAAAACGACTGAAACCAAGTCGAGTTGAGCCGAACTGAATAGGTTCCAGTGAAAAAGAGGCTCCAGTATTCTCCCTGAAACCTGATGTGATCTGAGGATATTTTGTGCAGATATGAATACAAGCAAGTCTTGAAATTGTGAAAATGGGCCTTAGGCACAAAAAAGTTTTAAAAACTCTGCACTAAGACAGAAAAGCAAAACTATAACAAGAAGAAGACTGCCTAGTAATCTCAGAGGATAAAAAAGCATCTCTAGCCTGATTCTCAGGAGAGAAAACAAAGCTAAACTCTTGGGGTGGACTAAGACACGCCAGCATTTCACTGGGAATAAGGGACAAAAACCCAATTGAATACTAGAGTACAGTATAAACTGATGAAACCAAGTCAGTGATTAGTGCCAGTAAGAAGGATGAATGTAAGGAGAGGAACGAGCGAACAAAAGATATTGCAGTGTAGGGTTGGGTGATTTCAATAGTCTGATCGTCCTATTGTATTCTTTGAGGCTGCCAATACCCACCATGGTTTCTGAAGGTGGTGATGGAGGGAGGGGGGTGCATATTGTCTCCTATCTATTTGGGCAGTAGCATATTGAGCAGCAGGGCTTCTTGCATCCTCGCCACTGTCAAGGTTGAAATGTTCTCTGGTTATTCTTTTTGTGCTCAGCTCTACTACAGTGGCTCAAACACTAAGTACTCTACCTTAATGAACAATCATTTTATCTCCATTAAAGCTGAAAAAAAAAAACCCAAAACTTCCTCTAGTCTTTTGGTTCATGCGTGTGTTTATTATCCTTGAGTTTTTCAGCTGCTCCGTTGCAAACCTGCTGATATTTTCACATCTGCCTCTCTGGAGATTAAACAAAACTGCAGCGGAGGTGGACTCTCAGATGTGGAGTGTGCAGGGAAGAGAAAGTGGGGGAATTGCTTAATGGCTGCAAATGTTCACCTGGAAGCTCCCGCTGAAAGCCGGTCAAACTCCTTTGAGGTGACATTTAATTTTCCTGAGCGTGCGGCTCATCGATAAAACCCCTCCTTCCTGTTCAAAAATGAGCACTCAGCGAGCCGGCTCGGCTGCTATCAATAACAAGCCAGCAGACAAAAATACCGTGTCCTCTCTTTGATATAATGCCACGACGATCAGTGCTAAATGCTGCGGGAGGTGAGGATGGCTCTGACAGATACAGGTGAGGGAGGGGGAGTTCACTGCAGGAGGTTCAGCTCTGAGAAAAATGGAGTGCTAGAAGCTCAAACTTTTGTCAGGGAAGAAAAACCCCCATCTAGGATCTGATGAGGAAAATGACACAAGTCATTAAAAGGACAAGAGAGAAACAAGCTTGTTTGATCGCCTCTGAGAACCGAGGAGATACAGAAATAATAACTCCAACTACAGAGAGCAAAATGATCTCTCCCACTTGTGTTCTACTTCATGTTTGCAGATAAATTTCCAATTCAGAGGCAGTGAAAATGCCAAAACAGCATCTTTTAGAGGCTTTGCAGTGAGCTGCCGGCGCGCTTCTTGGCCAGCCTTTGCATTGCATTCACATGCGAGTTGTCAAAATGTTTACGAGTTATCCACACATTTCGGTCAGGCTGATGGAGCGCAGGAGCGGCGAGCACATCGGGGAGTCGAAAGTTTAATTAGCCGAGAGTGGGCCGGTCCAAATCCCTGTGGATGAATGTAACTGTAATGACTATTTCCAGCAGCCATATGCTCATGGAGACTTTATCATTTTTCCATCATCGGTGTTTCTGATGGGCAGCACACATCTGCTGGCAGGAAAACAAAGCCTTAAACTTAACCTACAATATCTTTTGTAGGCAGCAATGTCAGATCAATGCAGGACTAAAAGTCTCCTAAATCAAGATCAAGCACCCCAAAGAAAGCTCCTCACTTCCTCTTGTGCTGTAATTCTCGGAGATCAGTTTAGTAAGATGAAATAAAAACACCTTTATAGGCTTGTTAGCTAAATCTTCAAACAGTAAACATGAGATAAAACCTCCACATTCCATTAATGTGAAAAATAAACAGCTCTTCCGGCAAAAGAGTGAAGCTGGAGCCATCAAAAAGCCAGTCTGATTCGACTTTAAGCTCCACTAAATGTCAGCTCTTTCATCTGTTCTGCAGGAAACTGAGAACAGGCTCTCGGGTTTAATTCAGTGCCAACCTCGAGACGCAAACACATTAGGTCGAGTTGAGTCAAGTGGCGACCAGGCCTGCCCGAGGCGATGCAGCTTTGCCCCCAGCATGCACCAGGGGACGTGTGTTTACACCTGCGATGTGGTCGAAATGAAGCAAGAACTCCGGGGCAAAGATGTCCTTGGAAGTTTGCATGCTGCCAAATGAAATTAAAAATGAATGAGGATAACGGTCACCACTAATTAGTGGTTTCACCTTCTCTTTCAGTTGGTTTGATTGGACAGGAGTTTAATGATTGGTCTCTGTGGGCCACCGTAGATGTTTCTAGGAGCCTGAAAGGACAGGGAATTAAACTGCCCCCAAAAAATGCTGATCGTAAAGACTGTATAAAGTGAAGCCAATGTGGAAGTGAATCACACTTGCAAGGCATCCATTTATTTTCTGTTTTTACTGATTCTGATTCTATTACTGGGAATAATTAAGATACTCTGGATGCTGAGTTGTTGATCCACCAGTGTAAGTGGAAATGTCCCTGTCAGTCCATTTACAGTAATCCCTCGATCCTGTATATATATATATATATATATATATATATATATATATATGCAACTAATTGCGTATTTAATCTGTTTACTTTTTATGGTATGTGTGTGATTTTTCTACCTACCTACTAGGGCTGCTCGATTATGGCAAAAATGATAATCACGATTATTTTCACTGAAATTGAGATCACGATTATTTGACGATATTTATTTAACCCTTTAAGACCTACTATAGAACCAAGTCCACCAGAGCTTATATTATTTTTTTACATGCTGTAGTGCCATTTGTGGGAGCATTTCAAGTTGCTATACATCAATACAACTGTTATAGCCCATATTTTAATAATATGTATGCATTAAGTCCATAGTAATTACATAAATTGCAAAAAAGTGCAATAAACTACAAAAAAAATTGAAAATCGCTTTTGTTTTGTTTACATATATTTCTACTTGGAGAAATTTAAGAGGTTTATCCCTCAAAACTTTAAATACAATAAAGTTGCAAAAAATAGTTTCCCACCACAGGAAATTTATTTTGAGTGTCTTCATAGTTTTATTTTGGAGATACAGCAATTTTTATATACTGCAGGAAAAACAAAAAACAATCCTATGATGCAAATTTGCAAAGAAAACAGCATGTGCATCATTTCACTTTGGGAAGTGTTACGAACAGCTGATAGGAACGGCAAAGCGTGTTTCTGGAATATTATGTTTTTGTTCCTGCAAGCGCTTTTTATGCAATTTTTGCAAAGCTATATGTGGAACGAAACCGTGACCGAGGACAAGCTGATGGCATAAGATGTAAGTACAACTCCTCCGGTTTCATATGCAAAACAAATTATTGCGCTAGCTTACACGGTTCAGGTTCTACAGGGATTTAACAGTAGTTACGCAAAACGGAGCGTGCTGCTCTGACCGGCTTTAAAGGGTTAACAATGACTTTAAAAAAATAATATAAAATAGTGTGCAACACCACTGAAGTTTTTTTCTTTTAAACTCTCTTTTCAACCAACGGCAGTCACTCTCCAAATAACTTCTGCTTAGCTTTCCGAGCTTCCCTCGGGTCCTCTTAATCAGCGGTCTCCAACCTTTTTTGCGCCACGGACCGGTTTATGCCCGACAATATTTTCACGGACCGGCCTTTAAGGTGTCGCAGATAAATGAGGGAGGGGCTAATAATCGGCTCAGTCATTTTTAATGATCGTTGAAAGCCCAGATCGTAATCGTGATTAAAATTCGATTAATTGAGCAGCCCTACTACCTACCCATCTATCAATCTGTCGACCAACCTACCTACCTATATGCAAACCTATCTGTATGTTCATCTGTCTACCTAACTGCCTAGTTACCTGTTTATCACTCTTTCTGCATACCTACCTGCCTATCCATCTGACTATCTACCCACCTATCGGTCTATCAGCCTGTCTGCCAAACAGTCTTCTTACCTACCTGTCCATCTACCTGAGTCACTTCTAACCACCTGTTTAAGAGTAGGATTATCTTGTAATTTAACCACATTTTAAATAATCAATTTTTTCCCAAACATGACAATGCTAAATCTACCCCTAACCCTAGATGGATCAGGGGGCATCCACACAGGAAAAGAAGTCAATGATCTTCAGCAACCTTAAGCAAAGTGGGCGGATCCCAATGTAAGCTTTTCTGAACTTCAAGGCGAGTGATTGAACTACCAATGAGACCGAAGGCTACAGTTGATTGTTATATCACGGTGTGCTAAATACATTAAAGGGATCTTTTATTTACCTAAATTAATCTTCTCTTAGCTTAAAATGAGCCAGCACAACATCAATGATCAAATTAAAGGCTCAACTCTTTATTGAAAAATCTCCAAATAATATGATGACGAGGCAAATAAAGGAGTATTATGGGCAACCATAATACTGGGACTTCTTCTGTTTTGTAGAAAACATTTAAAACGTCTTTTCTTTAAGTCTGCACACAGAGAAGCACCACGTTCCGCCAACCTGCTCATTTCTGCCCCGCAGAAATAAAGTAATAAATAAAAAAGCCTTCCTCTTGGCATGTGGTCAAGTACATTAGTCTGCAGAAATGCTCTGCCCTCAAATGCCGCCGTTCATCACCGGAGAAATTCATCCGTAAAATATTACAATCGCCACTCTCTCGCCCCCTCGGGATGAATTTCCAGGTAAACGAGGCCCGCTAAGTGCTCAGTTTTAGTGTCACTTCCTCCTCCGCGCTGAAGGAGGTTCTTCAGCAAACGGCTGTTTAAGAAGAAGTGGCACTTTGCACACGTCAACCGGTCAGCTTCGGGGCGGCAAATCGCTTAAATTTGTGTTTTGATTGCTATAACTCACTTCCGATGTCTCGATTTCCAGCAGGAAAACAGCCAAGCGGTGCTTTACAAAGCATTAAGAGTTGAGTGATGGGGAAAAGTTATTATTCAGGGAAAATGCAAAAGGAGCTAATGGTGACATTAGCAGCATTTATAATTCCATGAAGGAGTTTAGCTCATTTTAAAGTGATAATAGAGGATGTGCTAATGTGACAGAGCTCCATTTTTAAAAGGAAGGAGATAATGAGAATATAATTGGTTGCTTTTGGACTTTTTTCCTCACCAACCCGAAGAGCTTCAGGTGTAAAAACGCGATTATCTAACTTCAAGGCAGCAACCCGTTCCACGAGGTCATGATGACCAATTTGCAGACTATAAAAACTAAGTATGCCATGTTTTATGGTGTGGGAAGCATGAACGTGATGTCAGTTTAATTGTGATTGGTTCGTGTGGCAAGGTGTGTTAACTGAGATTCAGTGGAGGAGGCTGGGAAGAGGAGGAAAATGAGAGGGAGGAAAAGACAGGAAATAATGAAGGAAAGGGAAAGGACAGAGGAGGAGGATACAAAGGGGGAGTGAAGGTTTATAAGACAGAGGTGAATAAAAGGACAAAAGAGGATAGGGAGGAGAAGAGAAAGAGGACTTGAGGGAGTAAAGAGATGGATCAAGAGTAGGCAGTCAAAATCAAGTGGGAGAAGAGAGCAGGGAAAAAGGATGCAGCAGGACTGGGAAGGAACAGGAGGGGGAGAATACCAGAGGGAAAAGAAAGGGGGAAAAGGGAGAATGCAGCAAGAGAAGAGTCAGGGAAAAAGTGCAAAAGGAGGAAGATGTGTCAGGAGGATGCTGAGGCAAAAAGAGAGGAGGAGGACAAGCAGATGAAGAGGAATAGGTGAAAACAGGACAAAAGGTCTCTTGCAGAAGTGTTTAACATGGAAAACACTCCTGTTAAACCTTGAAGCTGAGAGGGAGAGGATTTTGAGCTTATCAGATGACCTTACTTGCAGGGCTAAAGAGGTGCTGGAGAGGGCCGTGCACGCGCATAACAGCGTGTGCACGCGTGACAATAAGCTCTAATCGCCAAATTGCCATTTCCAGTCACTTTTTACTGTGCTGCTGCTGAACTTCTCCTTTTGAACCACCGCTTTAAAGACAGTATATAAAATAATAAGACAAAAAGGTCACGAAGGAAAACATGAAAATGTTGGAGGAAATAAAATAACAATATACACTATACACCATTAAAACAACTTATCAGAGAAAATGCTATTAAATATTAGTAAAACACTATAGAAAGTCATTATGGGGGATAAAAAGTCAGTGTGAAGCAGCGCAACTGAATAAATATATATAACGTGTATCATCATGTGAGTAAAGCCGAATTTGTCTCCATGCACAGTTCTGCTGAGGTAGCCACTAAACTGAGCGGTTAAGTACTTTGAAACAGAGTCAGAGGCTGTAATTCTAAAATTGGTTGTAATGTGAACTGACCTCCCGGCTGGCTGGAATTCCCGTGCGCTCAGAGAACGGTCCGAGTGAAGGTGAAGAGTGGAGCTGATGGAGAGCCGCGCGACGGTTCTTCTTCTGCTTTTCCCCCTTTTTTCCAGCGACATTTGCCTTAAAAAAAACAACAATTTTTTGTTTTTATAAACGGTAAATTAGTGAGAAGAAAAAGTAAGAGCTTGTTTCTAGTCCGAGAAGTTTTTAACGATTACAGGCGATCTCAACTCCCTTGAACCGTCCGTCTCTGCTCCGCTCTGCCGGAGGACTGGGGACAGACGCTGGAGAGGAGTGGTGACGTCAGGACGAGGGGCGGGGCCATAACACATGCACATACATGCGCACATTGGATGGCTACACTAAAGTAATCTATTACTTTACTGAAGCAGTCTTATGAAAATTGTTTTCGTCTGATTTGTCACATATTCAAACAGAAATGTAAAGTTCACAACTAAAATGAAATTAAAAATGGAATAAAAAATACAAGGTAAAAGTTTGAAACAAAAATTAAGAAATTGAATTAAAAAATAGATTATGAAAATAACAACTGTCAAACAATAGTAGAAGAAATAGAATAAAGTAATCAAAGTATCAATAATAGTTAAAAATAAAAAAAAGTAAAATAATAAAATACAAAGTAAAAACTTAAATATAATGGAAAAATCTTAAATAAAAGCTAATATTTATAAATAATTATAAATTATAAACTATAAACTACAAATAAATATTACATTTAGAAATTAAAAAAGTAAATATTATTAAATAAAAAGTTACATTTAACTTTAAAGTTAGAATGTGCAGAGTGTATACTAAACATAAAATGAAATTAATCAAAATTAGGCAAAAGTAAAAAATTAAGAGGTAAAAAGGAACAAAACACATAAATTATTAGATAAAATGAATCAAAAGAAAAAGAGGCAAATTTGTGATAATAAAACCCTCAAAAAGCTTAAATGTAGTAAAATGAATTCTAAATTGTAAAAAATAGAAGATAAACAGAACTGATGAAGAGAAATGATAAAGCACAAGGAAAATAAAACATAATATGTTTTAAAAAATAATAAATAAAAAGTTTATCTTATTAAACAGAAATTCCAAAGAAAATGCAAAAAAGAAAATTAGTAATAAAATGAATAAAATTTTAAAATTTTTTTTTAAAAAAAGTATAATAAATATAATCATGAAATGAATCAGAATTATTAAATATAAATATATAAATAAATGTGGCATGCCACTTGACTAACCCTTACTTTTTTTTTTTTTTTAAACTTTATTTAAAGTAAACAAGTTTACATATAAAATGCACATACACATACAATTACATATACAAAACCATAAACACATACAAAAGGGAGAAACAAGGAGGAAAATCTAGCATTTGAGTCCACACAACGCTCACAAGACTTACAGTTTTAATTCGTTCCAGGGGAAAACTTTCCCAAGTTTCAGGTCCATTGTTCGTCTTCTCCGCAGGTCTGTAATGATATGTTTACTCACCACATCACTACTTATCATCTTTTGTTCTAACACTCCTCTAACTAACCCTTACCATGTCCATGATACATGTGACATAAAAGGAAGCCAAGTTTCATCTATTTAGTTCCAACACATGTTTCAATTTTCAGTAAACAAAATGAACCTGTTGTTATTTCCATAAATAGAGAATAAAATGTCAATAAACACAATAAAACTGTCCCAGGAGTCAGTAATGATCAGCACTGACTGAGGCTGTCTATAAATAAAGCTGATGGGTTAATGACTCATAGAGCAGGATGGTCCTCTGCTAATGAGCCGCGATTCATAGATGGTTTGGTGACTGAATATTGTAAGCGAGCTAAAATCCCTCTGTGGCTGCTGGGGTCTGGGTGACATTGCGATCAACATTCAGAAAAGTCAGAAAAAAATGAACTGTGCTTTAGTTAGTTCAGAATAAATGCTATATAGTGATATAGCATTTATTCTGTATCCCAAACCTCAGTAGTTGAGATACTGTCAGCTAGTCAGCCAGCAAGCAAATTAACCAGTCATAAATTAAACTATTCCAAAGCCCACTGACTGACTACTTTTAAGACTAAGTCCACCATCACACACAAAAGATCAAATCAAACACCTTTACCAGTCTGAATATAAAGTGGACTGAGGAAAAAAACACAAAAAGATCTGACTTTGATCAAAAAGCTGAGCAAACTGGACTCTCAGAGCTCTTTATGAACAGAGGAGATGAGTGGAAGAGATAAACGCCCACATGCTGCAGTGAGGTATCCTGTTGCCTCTCTGCTCCCCCTGCAGTCATGCCTGAGGGAGCTTTTAAAGGCAGCACCCAAAGTCTCCAACAAGCCCGCTAATTAGATCAACAGCTGGAGAAGGAGAAAGGGAGGAAATTAAAATGCAATGCCCCAATTAATCTCAGAAAAAACCCCCATCAGATTTGTATCCACTGCCTTCAGTTTATCACTCAAACCTCAAAGCGTCATATTTGTACCTTTGCACGCCATGCTAATTGTGTGAATCCATTTCACATGTGAACACGAAGATAGGATGAATCATTGCGTTTTATTCACGAGTTCTTTATCTTATTCAGTTCTCGCATTCACGTCTTATTTCACAGTTTGGTCACATCCCCCCAAAAAAGAAAAAGAAACAACCGGCAGGACTTTAGAAAGCATCGCTCTGTGCATGATGAATGCTGCAGCAGCTTCAGAAACATGAAAGCGCTGTGATTTATCTGACCAAACATCGCATGCTTTCTCACTCTGCTCTGTCAGGGGCCGACGGGGGTGCGATGGATATCTGTAAGGCGAGCTATGAAGTGACTGGAGATCAATGCAATGCTGATATCCATAAAGCGGGCTGAAGTCACCTTGGACCCTCACATTTCAAAAAGCATTTCTAAAAAACATTTTCAGTGTCTCAGACTGTGAATAACTGCAGTTAAATCATACAGGCTGAAGTTTTCATTTTTTTCCACATGACAAAACACATGATGCACTACAGGAAACTGAATCTGAACTGTTTTTTGAACAATGAATTATTCACATTTATCTTTGTTTGTGTGTGTGTGTTTTCTTTTTTATTTAAATGTATGCTCCAAAAGATTTAGAAAGTGAGAAATTTGCATTGAAAGATGACCTTGAATTTAGAGTTATGTTTCTGTTTTGTTTCTTTTTATGTACTAGTTTTGACATTGACCAGGCAAACTTTCTCCATGTGCATCACCTTGGGAAACACTTTAAATGGCGGCACAGATCTATCTATTTCAAAGCAAACACACTTTAGCTATTTACATGGAATAAATCAGATCGACATTGATCTTATTTTGGTTGCTTGTTTCTTTTGGGTCCTAACATACATAGAAGTTGAACTACACAGAGTTTTTGTACAGTAAGAGATGTTGGATTGGATTCCTAAGATTTTTGCAGTGACTTGGACAAACTCCTTGGCCAATCATAGCTTTTGGTGTTTCATTGAATTGCATGTCATCAAGGAAGCACCAAGGACCATCCATCCAATCAATACCAATACCAATCAAAGCTTTAGTCGTCACATGCAGGTTGAGAGGGTACACCCTGCAGACAGTCTCTGTTGCAGGGCTAAGACAAAGAGAGAGAGAGACAGCAACTATTCAGACCTATGGCCGTTTTACCAACATGCATGTGCTGTAACTCATCGCTGTAAAAATCACATGGTGTTGGTTGTATATTCTTTGCAAGTTCTTTTAACAGCAATTTATTCTGGGAGCCCACATCAGCTAATTAGATCAAATGTACTATAGTGTAAATGTCAAATTTACCAATGCATTGTAGGATTTCAGCTAACTAGAAGTGTTTCGTGCAATTGGCAGTCATCTCTTAGATATGATGAAGTATTTTTCTTCACAAAAGAAACTACACAAATTACTGGTTATATAGAGGAAAATTGCACTATTACTGTAAAAATACTGTAAAAATAAAAACAACATCATGAGATTTTTACAGTATTTTCCTGGGGAAAAATTACAGTAGAAAAACTTTAAAAAATAAATGATAGTAATTTGCTTCACTTAAGTAGAAGCCTCTACCAATAAAACGCTGTAATCTGGGTTTGAATACAGACTGGGACCTTTCTGTGTGGAATTCTGTGTTCTCCCTGTGTCTATCTGGGTTCTCTCCGGGTACTGCGGCTTCCTGCTATCATCCAAACCATTCACGTTAGGTCAAATGGTGATTTTAAATTGGTTGTAGATCTTAATGATTTTCTGTCTCTCTGTTTTAGCCCTGTGATAGACTTTTGACCTGCCCAAGGTATATGTCGCTTCTCACCCTGTGAAAACTGGGAGATGCTCTGGGGAACTCCAGGTCTCAAGGGCCAGTTTCCTGCAGGTTTTACATATAACCATGGGTCAACACACCTGAATCAAATGATTAGTTCATTACCAGGCCTCTGGAGAACCTCAAGACATGTTGGCTGTATCCCAATTCAGGGTCTTCAGCCTTAAAGTACGCAGCCTCAACGATCCTCAAGGGCCGCGTACTTAAAGACCGCTAAGGCTGGAAGTGCGAGGCTTGTGAAATGGGACGGTCTAGCCTCCGTTGCGCTGCAAAGGTTGCCTAGCAACCATGATACTAACAGCTGGAAACGTGTCATACAGCTTTGTTTGACAGAGATGAAGGAGAAAATCTTTTGTTCATTTGTTTGTTTGTTTCTACATGAGCTTTGATCATTCTCTGTAAGATTAAGCTCAGCTATTGAACGGCGTATATTTTAAAGTAAAGGCTTTAAAACCAAGTTAGTACAAACGTCACTAATGTCACATAACTTTGCCGACATGTGGCCAACAGTAATGTTTTAATGTTCTTCGTTATTAAACATTTGCACATAAATAAGTGACATAATATTCAGTATTTAAAGTTTACTCTTCGGGCGCCCCTCATCCGCCGTTTTTTTTCGGCAAAATTATCCACACCCACCGCCGCGCTATGCATTCTGGGATATGTTGGGCCATGAAGTCTACACCGCCACGTTCTTAAAATTCAGGGGAATTAAGGACGCATTTGAGGGCCGCATTTCGAGCAGCCTTCGAATTGGGACAGCCTTCGTCGCGTCGCGGTGACGTAATCGGCCTTAAAATGCGGCCTTTAAGGCTGCAGACCCTGAATTGGGACACAGCCGTTGAGGAGGTAATTTAGCCATTTAAATCAGCTGTGTTGGTTCAAGGACACATCTAAAACCTGCAGGGACACCGGCCCTCGAGGCCTGGAGTTGCCCACTCCTGATCTAAATCCTGCAGGACACCAGCTCTTGAGGCCTGGAGTTCCCCACCCTTGCACTAGAGGATCCGTGACCCTGAACTGGATAAGAATAGATGGATGGGTGGATGGATGGATGGATGGATGGATGGATGGGTGGGTGGATGGATAATCTACCTTTGCAATCATTGTAGTCATGACTAGAAGCAAATTTTTCCAGCAGGGATGTTAAATATAGATAAAGGTAAAACTCCTCAGCAAAAATAAAAAGCAAAACAAAAAACAACAGGCAACCATGAGGTCTGCTGATGTCTATCGTTTCATTTGTATAAATATATTGCAGCAGGGTAAATATTTCTCTTGAAGATTATTTTCTGTCTTGGGAGGCAGTAAAAGCACCTCATGTTTTTCTGCAAAGGTTGCTGATTGCAGTGCAAGATATTATTTAATGGAATTTTAAAAGCGCAGTTTGTTTTGCACATTTCAAGAACATTAAAGGCAAAAATTAAACACTGAGGGTTTTTTTCCCACACAGGAGACGACCCCTGAGAAATCTGGCCCTGAACGCTGGGAGTTGCATGAAGAGGTAAATGTTTTCTGGACACGACACGCTCAGAGCAGCCGTTGCTGCCCTGTAGTTCAGCACTTATTAGAGACCGAGGCTGGATTGGACGCGTCTATTCATGTGGGTTGAATGGGAACTGTGGGACGTGAAAAGGAGGCTTCTATTCATGGCTTTATCGAGGAGCTTCACTATCAGCATGGCTCACTTTGCATCAGAATAACTGAGCGTTTGCTTGTCAGCCAGGTTGGTTATGGGAAGGAACACCAGGAATTTGGTTTTTTCACATGCCACATGCAAAAACAGGAATGCCTGGAAAAAATGTAGTAAGCAGGAGCTTAAAGTAGAAAAAGAAAAGGCAGCAGAGCTTCTCTTAAGATTAGTTGTGTTCCCAAATAGTCAGAGATGTTGTAATTCTGTATGTATAAATATAGAAAAATAGTTTTTTTTTTTTAATTACTGAAAATTTTTAAAATGTAAAATGGACTGGTTCTTATATAGCTGGTTCTTTCCTACTCTGAGCACTCAAAGCACTTTATACATTCAAGCCAGCACTTTTTTTTCTACATGCTTCCTATCTAACATTCAAATTCATTCATACTCTGATGGATGAAAAAATACTACAACATTAGAATCATAGGGAAATATACCTAGCTAATTTTATGAATGAATGAGCATATATAGGGTCATGAAAATGAATGGACTGTGGAAAACCCCTGGACACAGGCTTACTTTTCCCACAGCATGACAAATAACAATCACTGAATTAGTGATTAAATCAAGCTACAGAAGCTCGTGGAAAAGAGTACATGCAAGATGTTGTTCCACGACTTTAGCTCTCTTTAATGGACATCCAGCTAAAATATTTTTTTTGCATTTCCTTTACGCAATTACATAATTGCTAAGTTCAACATCTATGAACTGCATTGGACTTGGTGGTCGGGGTCGATGGAGGGCTCACAGAACCAAGCTCCTGCTTCTGTTTTAGGCAGCAAGCACTGCTTTGGTTATTGTAACGAAGTCTTGTGGTTTGGTTAAATGTAAATGGAGTGTCTGGACTCACTTTGTGTCGGTTCACTAATATGACTCAACAGTTCCCGGTGCGCGAATAAACTACATAATAAACATAAAACCACAAAACAGTCTGCGGTGGATGTTTATTTGTTATTTAGGTAGTTAATAAGCAGGGTTTATCAGTTGTTATAAAAAAATTTAATCTTAGTGCTTTTGCACTGCAGGTCATTTTGGTACAAAACTAATGAATTTGTGACTTTCCATCATGGACATTGAAATATCCAGTCTTATTCCTTGAGAATAAGATAGAGAAATTAATGTATTTGGTATTTGGTGATTAGACTCTGATGACCCTTTTTAGCTAAATGGAACCAGATAGGATTTAGGACAGCCCCCCCAGAATCTAGACACTAAAGATGTAGCTCTGACTGAGGTGTCTGTGAGGTGGAGATGGGGAGGAGGTGGGTTGCACAAAGGAGAGTCTGAAAGGGAGAGAGACCACAGATTTAAACGATGCAAAGTGGAGGCTGATTTGTCCAAAGAAGGCAGGCAAGAAGATAGTTGGACTAGAGTAATGATGACAGTATTGAGATTGACAGCGTGAGGAAAAGGTAGTGAGGAAGAGAACAGAAAAACAGGCAGATGACTGATTACTGGTTTTCTTTTTTGAACTTGCACATTAGCTACATTTTAGCTACGTTTTAGCTACGTTTTAGCTCGTGGCCGGAGTCACGTCTTTGTGTTCCTCACTTCCCTCTTAGCTCTCCACTGTGTGTTGGCTGGGTTTCCTCATATTGTGCAGATCTCTGTGCTCCCTACAATTATACTCAGATCTCTGAATGGAAAAGACTCAACATCTCTTGGAGGAGATCTTGGTTGATAGATTGGTCTGCAAAATTCACAGTTTTTATATGAAATATTCAATCCCAACTAATTTCCCTTCATGATAAAGTTAACTATTGCCATTTGAAAAAATAAGGTCTGGAGGTCAGTTAAGCTTCCTTGTTTAGTTTGTAGAAGTTGTTTAATTATTCCTGAGAGGAGGCGATAGTAGACACATGGTACAATAAAGACAAAGTAAACTCTATTATCTATGCAAACAGATGCCTTGTAAATGCACTGGAATTCTTTACAGCTGTATAAAACGTTTTGCAGAGACATCAAGATAATTCATCTTCCGGCTGTCTTCGTTCTATTACGTTCCCTTCCTTTCTTCTTTTTCACAACCCATTTCTGTTTCTCTTGCTTCCAGCTGTCCGTTTACGATGACTCCACACTTGAGGCTGCACAACCTGTTCACAGGAAATTACTTATTCATCATTTCCTCCGTTGAAGCTATGGAAAGGCCGTGGATTAAAGGCCTGTATCTTCAGGCAAACACACAAATACACACCTGAAATGTGGATGTAGCTTCTTCTGTCCTTAGGCAGCATTTTTCAGGATTTACTAATAATTCCTCGGTAGTAAATTTGCATTTAAGCAAACCATAAAGCATTTCAACAATCCCTTTGAGGTTTGGACACTACCCAGATTTGGAAACCCCTCCTCCCCCCACAAATATCTATTGTTTTTCAGTTTTTTTAAGTGCTCCTGCTTTTGATCCAATTGCAAACTGAAAGCTCCATCTGCAATTTTAAATACAGACAAAACCCACTCTGTCAACATGATGAAATGATGCCACGTTGAAAGGGAAGCCTTTGAATCTTTAAATCCACAAATCCCTGGTTAGTAAATGATTACCATTTCTCTCCCTAGATCCTCTGCATCAACCACGTTTCACATTTTGTGGTGCTGTTATGCAGAGGAACTTACAAAGAGAGCGAGCAGGAAGGGATTTGGATTTTCGCTCAAGGACACTCAGTCAAGATGCAACATGAGCAACAGAGGGTAATGATGTTTTTCCCACATAAATGGATGCATACTCCTTTGGCAGCAGCTTCAAGAGATGCAGATTCATCTCGGAAAATGAAAATGAGGGATGGCTGTTATTGAATGTGTCAGATCATTTGCAGCTTGCTCAGTTCAAGCTAAAGCTCACCATTCATTTTGAAGCATCCCCTGTAAATAGATAGAATAACCTTGTAAATGCCCATTTATAAGAGAGAGCTATGTTTAAGTATTTGTTTGACAGATTTATCAATGTTCCTGCAGTCGAGTGAAGATTCAGATTAATTCCTGTTTGTTTCATTTAAAGGTTAAGAGGCTGTAAGAAAGGCTTGCTAAAGTTGTTTGGGCTCAAGAAACACCTTTCTTCATATCAGCTGACCGACAAAATAACACTAGCAGATTTCTGTAAAACCGAAGAAAATGTGTCTATTTTGATATTTTAAAGTTTAAATAGGTCTGAATAGAGTCCATGTGTGATGAGGTTTACACAGACTGTGGCTCAGACTGGTGAGGTGCTATTTATGCTTTATAAACAACCTTTTCAATGTTTCAAGGATAAAAACTGTTCCTGTCTTTCATTTTAATCAATTCATTAGGTGCTGCTGATTATTTGGACGCTAAATCAACCTTTACATGTCCTATCACTTTAGCTCAGAAAGGCCATAACTTTATAAGTACATGCACTTACACTAGACGTATTTCCTACTTTCTTTTTCCTTTGCCAGTGCTACATGTTCCTAACAAGTTCCAATAAATCCATTTATTTTTGTAATCTAATCTTAAAGACACATGGGACTGAATCTCGTCACAGAGAGTAAGGACTGCATGGATATAACTGATTCCATTAATAGAAAAATACTTTCATATTGACTACTTGTGTTATATGCTTACTCTAGAGTTACATGAAATATAACTATATTATAAGTATATAAGTACATTAAAGTATATTAAAGTATATTAAAAAAACATATACTTACATTAGCATAGTAAAGTTGGAGGATGAATACTAACTTTTCCCACCTGCAATAAAAGTTAACATGAGGGTTCCCAATGGTCAGGGACACATGCAATTGCATGGCAGGAACAAGATGCTGAAAACAAACATAACTTCAGTGAGGAGAACACCTGAGATAATCCATCCCCGACATGAGGTTAGTCATTAATATACTGTATATATAGTGTATATGTAGTAAAATATACTATTTTTAGGGGCTTGTTCAAATCAAAGCATTAAACATGTTAAAAAGGCAACAGCCTTAATGAACACAGTGTAATTTGGAACCGGATGCACGGTTTATATGTCATCACTTAACAAGTGGATAGTCAATGAACCTCGTTATATAACTGCTAACATTTTAGATTTATTTGTTAAATTAATCTTGGTTGATTCAGGAGTTCATTCCAAGTGTTGAATATGCATTTCATAGTTTTTCACTGGAACTCTCACATGTTGGTGCAAAATGAAGGAAAGTCCGGAGAAGAAACCTAAAATTGATGATGACAGAATTATCTCCATGATTGAGAACTTCCCATCTAACCAAGCCACTCTGGACGAGAAAAGAGTATCATTGCCAAGGTCTACAAGAGATGGCTTCATGAATAGAAATATAGAGGGTTAATAGCAACTGAAGGCAGCTGTGGTAAAGGAATGGATGAGGATCTAAAGAGAGGTGTGGTGATGTTCATGGGTTCTCGACTTCAGGCAATCAAGGACTTAATCCAAGTATTAAAAACAGTTACCCATCTATTCAGATCAAAATAATAACCCAGCAAATATTTCTGCTTTTAGCTTTCAAAGATGAAATACATGTTTAACTTAATACAGACATAAAACTCTCTTTACCAGCAGCCGCCAAATGAAGTTTCAAATTGATTTGTGAGTCTTTATGTGAAGATTCTGGGCTGAAAAATGTCAAAGGGAAAATGACTGCAGCTTTAAAGATTGCATTTCTTTTTAAAAGGTAATATTTGTCTTCGACTGTGTGCTCCTCTGCGGTCTGAGGCGCTTACCTCAGTGCAAAAGCAGACACTTTACAGCTGGGGGCTAAATCTCATGTGGGGCTTCACTCTGCGATCAATCAGAGCTCGGCCAGAGAGTCCACCTCGGTAATGTAAATCAGCACTATAGAGCTGGACCCGCTCACATCTCCTCTCTGTGGGGCCTCCTTTGTAAACTCATTATCTCCGAAACCTCAGCGGTGTCCACTTGAGTTCAACACCAATTACCCACAACCCTCTCTGTCCACAGGCTTCCCATGGCAACCAAAGCTTTCCAACTGTATCACTTGAGAGTTTAAGAGGCTGGGAAGAAGTAAAGATAAAAGAGTTAATGGGGGAGTGATGAGCTCCTAATTGTAATCCATAATTTATGTTCATAACCACACAGTTCTTTACTCCATTAGTGTAAGGTGGGAATTAATCTGAGTCAGCCAAGCTTATGAGTCAGTTAATTTTAGATCAATTCAGCCGTTCAAACTGCACAGAAAGTAAATGTGATTTGAAGGCTTCAGTACCTGATAGTTTCCAGCTGAACGTGAGACAGGAACGTACGTCAGTGACCTCTGTTGGTTTCAGCACCTGTGACATTTTAATTCTGTTGATATTGTGCAGGTATAAATCACAGCTGGCATTAAAATCCTGTTTGTACGCGTCCGCAGCAGATGTTTGAACTTGTTTCTGTAAATATCACTGACTACATTAAAATGCCACGGATGCATTAAGGACAAGAGGCCCCGTGGATGTTGATTTACATGTTGGCACCTGATTTGAACGCTGCTCAGCATATGCCGAGAAAGTTTTCCAAACCATGAGCTACCCTGACAAAGTCCGAGAAGTTGATAAAGGTCATGAAATTTAATGTTCACATGAAATAATGCTTCTACCTTGGAAGAGTGACAAAGGTATTCAAGTCACTTGGGATCAAATCGTATGCTAGAGCAGGTTTGGATGGTTCACAGTTTAAAATGACCCTTTTAAAAAAATCTTATACTGGGCCTTTACCCTCAGTCATCAGTCATCTACTGTCTATTTAAAGTCATTGTAGCTCCTCCCCCTACAAACCCACACGTCCCTGAAGCCAACTTTCTTCTGATTGGTTGCATCTCTAAAGGTTGGAACACTAAGTGGGTGTGGCTTCTGTGCTCGGAGCCAGAGCTTCTGTGCGTGAGATCATCATGTAATCAACATCTGCTCTCACACTACAATGTTAGTTCAGTCAGGCTGTGAAGTCCAGCTCAAGACAGTCGTGGCAGATCATCTTATCTGAAAGCTCCACTGACACCCTTCTACACATCCAATGTGCAGGTCTAATTTAAGACTGGTTATTTAGGCTGCTTTAGTCTCCCCATGATTGCTGCTGCCTCTGCAAGCCACTTTGCAACCCATTAATAGGAATGAATGTTGACTGTAGTGGTCCAGACTAAAATTAATTCATTTGTAGTTGAGGAAATTTTGCAACATGTTCCTCACTAACAATATCACGGAACAATGAAAACAGTATTTAAAATCATTTACAGTAAAAAGAACAAAAACAAAACACTAAAATATGGTACAATTGTTTTTCTCAATGATATGAATGAGTGTCTACAAGCATCTCCCTGTTACCCCAGAAGAGCTAAATTGCCTGTCAAACCATCCCTTTTCAGATTTATGAACTTAAAAAGTGGAAAGAGATGCTGTTATGAAAGAGGCGGAGGGTCAAAACAGAGAGAAGAAGATTCATGGATTACCCGGATTAGTACGAACATGGTTTAAATCCCAGTGACAGTCCGACTTGAAAGCTGTCAGTTGGTGACTCAGCAGTGGGAGTTTGATGCAGTAGAAGAGCTGACTTTAACAACGTGACTGCAGAAAGGGCACAAACTAATCACAAAAGAAGCCAAGAAGGAGCTAATAAACACTCAAAAGTTCCTGAACCACATTAAAACTGTGAGTTAAATGAACTCTTACGACTTCTGCAAACTTTATTAATTAACTGGATTAATTTGAACAAATTGTTTAGATGGTGTCAGTTTAAAAAAAAAAAGCTGCTTACTTATGTTGGTGATACCAAAATTTAATACATATTTGTCAGTGGTACTGGCACTTTGGATTTAATCAGTTTTTTGCTAAGTTCTTCTCTTCAAGTTCTATTGTAATTCATGCCATCATCAAAACATCTCATTTAGTCTGGGTGACCAAAGTATTCTGAAAGTTTGAGTTTTCATTGAACAACACGATGGTGGTGCCAAAGCCAACTTCAGTGTTTTGATGTGACACGAAAAAACATTGTCCAATCTGCTCCAACCTCTATTTGATAACAGTCCTGGTCTGAAGACATCTAAATGCCAATATTAAATTATAGGATCACAGAGTGACAAATGGTGGTATAGCAATGTTTGACTGAAACTGATGTCATTCTACACTTCAAAGTAAAAGTTTTGCCTTACCATTGAAACCAACACATTTGAAAAGCTGCAGCTTTTAAACTGAAGGCGAATGGTTTCCATTTCTGGTTTTGTTTGCCTCCATCATAGCTTCACAATTGTTTAGCAAGTGATCGGTAAGAGTTTGCAAAAACTTGGTGCTTTCTGTAGAAACTACAGTCAACTGTGACCCACTCTGCTAGTGACCGAATCACTTGCAAGGATGTTTTTGGTGCAGCACTATATGTTTCTTTGTAACTAGTTTCAAATATCCACAGCAAGCAACTTTCTACAACTACTTTCACAACCAGCACCTGAAAACACATTTGTCACCAACCAGATTCTAGACCTGTGCGAACTCCTCACATACTGGAGCAGTGCTTTAAAGCTAGCTGGACAAGCTGAAATTTAAACTCTTAACCTGCAATTACAAGTGGCTATCTAAAAGATCTAACAGATAGTGGCTGTAATGCATTGGGACACCCCAGGTGGGACTCGAACCCACAATCCCTGGCTTAGAAGGCCAGTGCCTTATCCATTAGGCCACTGGGGCTGCGTTTGAGCACTTCTCTGTTTTCACCGGCCATGTCCATTCCTTTATGACCACAGTGTACCAATATCTGATGGCATTATCTGATGGCTGCTTGCAGCAGGATAACTCACCATGTCATCTCAAACTGGTTTCTTCAACATGGCAAAGAGTTCACTGTACTCAAATGGCCTCCACAGTCACCAGATCTCAATCCAATAGAGCACCTCTAGGATTTGATGGAACAGATGGATGTGCAGCCGACAAATCTGCAACATTTGTGTGATGTTGTCACATCAGCATCGACCAAAATCTCTGAGGAATGTTTCCAGCACTAGTTGAATCTGTGTCATGAAGAATTAAAGCAGATCTGACGGAAAGAGGGGGTCCAACCTGATACTACCAAGGTGCACCTAATTAAACATCTGTGAGTGTTGATATAAAGTTATGTTACAGTTACATTTTTATGAGTCTGGATCCTAATGGATGATTCTGGAATATTTAAAAGTTATTCACTGTTGTTATTTCTCTGAAGAAAACTAAAAGATCTACAGAAACAAATAATCATGATGTCATGTTTTTTTTCTCTAATTAACCAATATTATCAAATTAATCCTTTTAAACCTCCCAGTAATGAGCACACAGGTTGCCACAAATTTGGACATTAAATAATTTCATTTACTAACTTCTTGTTAACATCTCCTGTTTGAATCACTTCTTTTTGCAATCATGAGCAACTAAAACATAATTAGAAAAAGAGACATTTGCTCTAAAGGATCCTTATTTATTTTTTAATAGTAGAAAGTCTTAAACATCCAGCTGTGCATGTTCCTGAGCAACATTATTCTTTGTTATGTTTATTGCTCTGAAAATAACCAACAGGTTTCCCTTTGAATCCAGCCCAGAAAAAGATGGAAAGCAGGGGCAGCAGAGGCCGACAGGCTGCTTGTTTGTTTACAGTACTTACACCGACATCTCTGCATTAATGTACCAATGATTTACTGGTGTTAAAATGCCGCGCGGTGCACCTTCACCCTCGCTCAGTCACTTTTATCACCATTAATCTCACTCCTCCCGGCTGCACTTGGCTAAATGTTTTCTGGCCTTCATTTGCCCGAGCTCCTCCCCCATCAATCACAATTATCAGCCATGATTGATGAAGCCGTCAAGGAAGCGAGACGTAGCGCTTTACGAGGTCGATGACTTTGAGCATAACTGTCAGAACTTGGCTTTAATTTCATCAGAAGTTTGTGTTTGTGTGTTAAAGCATGAGTTTGGACTGGTGTAAATCTCATTTAATTGGCTAAGCTGGTGAACCACAGAAAACGACGGGAAGGCCAAGTGAGAATTAAAGCTCAATATAAAGGTTAAATGGCTGTTTCACCTCTGGGCCAAACGCCGCATACTCGGGCAGAGCGAGCAGCATGACATGATTTATGAGTCTGAATCTAGGAGTTATAGCTAATTAACTGATGGCACTCACACTGTCAAGGTTGCTGGTTTGAATCCCATTGCGTAGAACAAAGTGGGATAGCAGTGTGTTCGAATAGGAAGGATCTCCTCACAGAGAACGTTTCTCAACTGTGTTTATCTGATATTTTATCCAAAGGCCCATCAAAGAGATCACGTTCATCAACATTGCTGTAGTTTGAATGTGATCATCTGCACTCATTTTAAAATTAGGTGCCAACTCTTACATTGAACTGTTTAATTCAACTCTTCCTCTACTTCTTCTTTTGGATGGCCCCTTTATGAGTCTGACTCCATCTCACCCTATCCCGCATCTGGTATGGAAATTCTTGGCAATTTAGCAATTCAATCATGGCAAAGATTTTTACACCGGCTGCGGTTCCTGACACAACCCTTCCCTTTTATCCTGGCTTGGCACCAACAGTAGGAGTACATTGGTTTGAGACCCTCCCACCTATGGCTGTGTTACCATTTCAGGCCAGCACGGATTCAAACTTGCCGTGTACTGTAGGTGCACATCTAACGCGGTGGGCAGGGATAGCTCAGTAGGTAGAGTGGTGGCCCCATGATCGAAGGTTGGGGGTTCGACTCCACTGAACGGCTACTCTGAGGTGCCCCTGAGCAAGGTACTGTCCCTACACACTGCTCCCCGGGCGCTGTATTGGTGGCTGCCCACTGGGTGAATGGGTTAAATGCAAAGGAACTATTTCCCTATGGGGACTAACACACACACGTGGTGTGTTTTTGTTGAAAATTCCCTCTCAAAGACGCACAATGAACAAAATGAAGACAAAATCAAGCGATGATTAGCTTATCCTGATGTTTCTAAACAAAAAGAAAAGAAACTGAGATTCTGGTTCATCCAATTCTCAGTAGAAACCAGGAGCAGGGAAAATTTGATTTGATCCCGGTGTTGAAGCTTTATCGTGATCGATTTTCAGGATGTCAGTGGGGCAGTTTGACGTGTGTTGGCAGAGTTGGAATCACATCTGAGGAGGCAGAGAAATCATTTCAGAGATGCATCTATCTGTGTGTCTGAGGTAATGTAGTAATATTTTACTATTTCCATATCATTGTATATTTAAGCTGGTGCACATTTTGAGGTACAAATGCTTTGATCTGATTGGTCAGATCTGTTTATTTGGGTCTGAAAAAATAATCAAGCTTGGTAATCACATGGGCATTTCCTTTGAAAAAATGAGCAAAAAAAATAAATTAAATCAAATCCTGTAAATACAGGCTTCAGTTATCCAGCTTAATATGCTATGCAGACCAAAACGGCACCAAACAAATCGCGTGTGTCATGTGTACTATTTCCACATGCTCTGTCTAGTATGTGTAACAGCTCAGGCTGGTGCTGGCAGTGCAGTGGTGTAGAAGGTGTTTTCTTTGCCTGCTTTTGGGGCCTTAACACCAACTGAGCATCATTTAAACAGCATAGTCTACCTGAGTGTTTTTGCTGACCATGTTCATCCCTTTATGACCACAGTGTACCATCTTCTGGTAACACACCATGTCACAAAGCTCAGAGTTCACTGTACTCAAACGGCCTCCGCAGTCACCAGCTCTAAATCCAATAGAGTACCTTTAGGATTTGGTGAAATTAAGGGAGATTTGAAGCCTAAATGGTACCCAAGCAGGTATTAGCAATGACATGTACAGTGAGTGTATATGTGAACAATTTCCATTCCAACAAGAACAGAAAGCTGGCTATTCTAGGAGAGAGTGACTCCATTGGCCACTGGATCATGGTCTAAGCCTGTTTCTGACCATATTTGAAATCACCCCAGGTGGGACTCGAACCCACAATCCCTGACTCAGAAGGCCAGTGCCCTAACCATTAGGCCACTGGGGCTGCACTTAAAGAGCGCAGGTTACAGTCAACAGTCAATAATCAGTGATTATGATTGGTTTCCTGAACATGACACTGAGTTCACTGTACTCAAATGGCCTCCTCAGTCACTAGAACTTAATCCAACACAGCACATTTGGGATTTGGTGGAACAGGAGATTCACATCATCAGTGTTTTGATGTGACACGAAAAAACATTGTCCAATCTGCTCCAACCTCTATTTGATAACAGTCCTGGTCTGAAGACATCTAAATGCCAATATTAAATTATAGGATCACAGAGTGACAAATGGTGGTATAGCAATGTTTGACTGAAACTGATGTCATTCTACACTTCAAAGTAAAAGTTTTGCCTTACCATTGAAACCAACACATTTGAAAAGCTGCAGCTTTTAAACTGAAGGTGAATGGTTTCCATTTCTGGTTTTGTTTGCCTCCATCATAGCTTCACAATTGTTTAGCAAGTGATCGGTAAGAGTTTGCAAAAACTTGGTGCTTTCTGTAGAAACTACAGTCAACTGTGACCCACTCTGCTAGTGACCGAATCACTTGCAAGGATGTTTTTGGTGCAGCACTATATGTTTCTTTGTAACTAGTTTCAAATATCCACAGCAAGCAACTTTCTACAACTACTTTCACAACCAGCACCTGAAAACACATTTGTCACCAACGAGATTCTAGACCTGTGCGAACTCCTCACATACTGGAGCAGTGCTTTAAAGCTAGCTGGACAAGCTGAAATTTAAACTCTTAACCTGCAATTACAAGTGGCTATCTAAAAGATCTAACAGATAGTGGCTGTAATGCATTGGGACACCCCAGGTGGGACTCGAACCCACAATCCCTGACTCAGAAGGCCAGTGCCCTAACCATTAGGCCACTGGGGCTGCACTTAAACAGCGCAGGTTACAGTCAACAGTCAATAATCAGTGATTATGATTGGTTTCTTGAACATGACACTGAGTTCACTGTACTCAAATGGCCTCCTCAGTCACTAGAACTTAATCCAACACAGCACATTTGGGATTTGGTGGAACAGGAGATTCACATCATAGATGTTCAGCAGACAAATCTGCAACAAGTGTGTGAGGCTGTCATGTCAACATGAACAATACCTGTTGATTCTGTGCCAAGAGTTAAAGGAGTCCTGAAGGGAAAGGTCCAAATGGACACTAGCAAAGTAACTGGGTAAGGTAGGATGATCTGATATCCTCGTGTTGGTGTTGTTCCCAGACCATCATGAAAATGTTGTTCCAGGTTCAACATTGCAAGTGACCAATCACATTGTTGTGACGTTATTCCTTTGCGCGCCAAGCCATTCGTGCATTTATGAAATTCCAATGTTGCAAGGACAATATCAATTCTGCTTACTGTTTATTAAAGGGTTACGGTTAGGGTTAGGGTCAGGGTCTGTTGATCGGCGGACAGAGGCGGTTTCACGCAGCTTTAGTACAGTTTTTTGTTTTACGCCGGTTTTTCCCGAAGTCGCAAAAGTATGACGTCACAACATTCTGATTGGTCACTTGCAATGTTGATCCTGGAACAACATTTAGTATGATGATCTGGGAACAACACCAACACGAGGATATCAGATCAACCGGGTAAGGTACATGTCCACATACCCCGTTTTCTGCAGTCGTAGCCCTCAGGTTACTTGAACCACTGGGTCTAAGCCTCAGTAAAAAGCACAAAGAAATCAATACAGGAGCTAATTTCCTTATTTCTAATTTCCTTGTTCCATTGGAGCAAAGTTTAATGTTCCACTTTGAGTCAAAACACCTAAATTAATTGTGCCATATTGCTAATAACTTTCCAGCCTTATTAAAAAAAGCCCCTTCTTGAATGTCTTAGCTTCACTGAGCTGAGAGAAGCACGTTTATAGGGTCGATTCCTTCTGTGCACTCACACCATCTGCAGGTTTTCAGCAAGGTGGATTAATTAGTTTTTATGCTAGTGTGGGTAACTGAGGACTCGTTTCACATCAAAACAGATAAAAATGTACGATAAAGAGGATCATTTGAGTTAAAGTATGTCTTTAATGGTTATTTGCGACCATTTATGTGAATTCACATTGGCACACATCGGCTTTCTGCACCTCATTTAAACAGAAATCTCGAACACTTGGATAAAACATTCAAACTGCAGCACCTGATTGACAAATGGTGTTTGTCATTGTTGTGGCAGGTTTAAGTCATGTTATATTTTCTCACCTGTACACTGTTACCGGCAGATCTTCTCAATGTAACAAACCTGAAGACTTTAAATACAAACTCACTGCAAACAGCCAAAAACGCTGTCAGATTCACTGATTTGAAGCTGAAATTAAAATTTGATTAGCAGCCTGCAGCAGCAACTGTTTTCCCCAGATTGACCCTGTGGCCTTTCAGCGACAGGAAGTGCACTCCATCCCTCGCTGCGCCAATGTGAACGCTCTAACAGCTGCCGCAGTGAGGACTTGAGACAAACACGAGAGCTCATTATGATAATAGGAAAAGGCCGGGGAGATTTTCAGCAAGATTAAAAACAACTTGATTAACCCGCCTGTCAGTCACACGGCATCTGCTGTAAGCTACTCTGAGCGAAACTCGAGTCAAAGTATCTTCGGATAAAAACACGATGAACAAATCTCCTCCTGGATATGATGAGAAGTGTTTAACATTAACAGTTTTAAAACGCCGGCTGTTCTTCTACATGCTGACTTAACAGACACTAAAAGTCACTCTACAATCTATCACAAATACATCTTTTTTAGATCACTTAACACTCTTTATTCTACTTCTACTATTACATGTTTGTTGGCACGACTTACCACCACAAAACATAGATATAGAAGTGTGAAAAGAAGCACTTTTCTGCATCCTCAAACAGTAGCTTGCAAAGTACAAAAATCTCCTAACATATGTTTGTGCTTAATTGCAATGGACACTTCTGTATCCCTTATATGAAGACTGTCAGCAAACATGCATGTTGCACAGGTGTAGTTGGTCATACTTCATGTTTATAATGTTTCTACATTTGAGGGCCCTTAAGAATGTTATGACTGCTATTCATTGTCAGGCCCAGTGGCACTGGCATCTGCAACACATATGCTGGAACCTGAACATGTGGAGGAACTTCTGCCTACAGCAGTTAGATCGTAGGGTCAAAGTGCAGTAAAGATGCGGAAAGCTTTTGGTGGAGGCAGTATGATGGTGTTTGCCACATCTCCCTCACTGGAAAACCAATGCTTGCCATCACTGGAGACAATCTCAGTGCAGACAGAATAGAATAGAATAGCTCTTTACTGCCATTGTACATATACAAGTAAATGCTGTGTGCTCCACCCGACTACTGTCCAAGAAATATAAATAACCACACGGATTAAAGGTACACAGTAAAATGAAACTGCACAGTGGCTTGAGTTTTGGGCAAAAGACTTCATCAAATCAAATATCGAGATGAGATTCTGCAACCAGTAGCAATCCCATATTTCCATAGTCTGGGATCGAGCTCTCTGACACACGACCTGAGAGATGCATTTGGACCTTAAGTTGATCCGTCTGCTGTTCGCTGAAGTCTCATCTGAAATGGTCTCAGTGGGACGGATGGCTGTCAAGAAGCCATTATTAACAAACATCATTTGTAAAGAAGTTAGGGGATAACAGGCAGTGGACCAAACCACTCGGTGCATTTTCTTTCTTTTCTTTTCCTTCTTTTTTCTTGTTCTTTTAGCACAAAATTGTTTCTGTACCTATGAATATATTATTTAGCTGTATATAGCTATATTTACACTGGCAACACAGTTTTTACTACAGGGGATCAGGACAGCGTCATTTCTGTCCGTTGTTGCATGGACATGAAAATAAAGCTGGGGGAGGTCCCTGTGGTCACTCAGCCAGCATTCACTGTTTCCAGCTTCTCCAAAGGGTGAAATTGTTGCTTTCTCTCTATTCAGTCAAAATGTGCTCAGCTGCTGGAAACATGAAGAGATTCATTGAACTTCAAACTTATTCCAGACAAAGTTTTGGCTTTGACCTCAAACTGCTTAAACTGTCTTTCCTTCAAAGGTTGCAATATACAGTTTCTTAAGCCTCCTATTTTTCAAACCAGCCACGTAAGAGCACCCGCAAACCTTCCAAAAACAGGATTACTTCTTTGCATTGTGTCAGTCATTGTATTGACTTAGAAGTCTCAGCTCGATGAAGTGCAGCTCCTTGGTAATCCCCTCTGACGGCCGCAGAGAACCCGGGGCAGCGACGTATGCGCCGCTCTCAGAGTTTCGAGCTCTGCTGTTGTGACCCGACGGCAGCTTAGCGCTCACCATATGTTGTTGTGGTTGTCAGGAGCTGTTTTTGTGTGTGCGTGGAGGAGGGAAGATTAGCTGCATGTGGTCGTTGTCACTCCGCAGATATCTGCACTGAGAGGGCACGAAAAGGAAACAGACAATGCAGGTTTATATTCATTAGAATGACAGCGGAGATTCCACCTCAGACTGATTAAACTCCGATCTCATTAAGCTGTTTGTGTTTTATGTCTTTTAAGGAAGTTCCCTGTGGCTTCTTATTTGCTTATCTACCAACACAGTTCAAATTACCCCTCAGCTCCAAACTTTTCAGGTTCTTGAAGACTTTTCACTCATCCGGTTACAAAACTTGACAGGGAGCCCTGGGCTAGAGTTTAAATACATGAGACTTCCCATCAGCTTCTCATCAACTATCTTCAAGAAACTAAAAGAAATTCAGTTGACTGACTACCATCACTTGACATGATCCATCTTTCTTAAAAATTCAGCAAAACTGAAAGTTAAAGTTCATCCAATTCTCTCTTTTAGTTCTTCCAAACTTAACCCAGAATTGAAAGGTTATGCTTTTGATCCGGTTTACTACATCCTGCCAGTGATATACTCTGATAAACAAAAATAGAAATTGTTAAACAGAAAAATTTTGGACTGTTTGACCTCCAAATTTGAAAAGGGAAAACCAATGTGTTTATAATGCAGGATTTATGGACCGGGATTGATATCTATCACACACACACACACACACACACACACACACACACACACACACACACACACACACACACACACATGAAGAGAGAGAGAGTATGCATACTATGCAAACGGCTACCAAACAGCCATCATAATTCGTCATACAATGAGAACAGGACAAATCAACAATTGACACTGACTAATTAATATTGTGCTGAACACAGTCCAAAAGATTCAGTAAGCTACATCAGTGTCTACTGTTTACTATCATAGCCAAGTGACAAACGTAAACAGAAGTTTTCACTATTGACTGTAGAAAAGATTCTGCAACCAGTAGCAATCCCATATTTCCATAATCTGGGATCGAACCAACCCAGGATTCAAATTATGAATACATAATGGGCTTGGATTTACAACAAGACTTTAAATTATCAAACTGTAAATTGTAAATTTTAAATTGTTATTGATCCCTTTACCCCGAGTCCTAAAGTGTATATTTATTGTCTTACTCTTCTTATATTTATTGTTTGTTTACTTGCACTGCTGTAACTGGAGCCTCATCGTCTCATCTCTCTAAATACTGGACTGTATGTAGCGGAGATGACGCTAAAGTTTACTTTGACTTCAGCAGCAAGCAGGTGCACCGAGGGCTCTCGCGCTCACTTTATAGAATTTCGAAAAAAACATTGGTGCAAATTATAAGTCTGTATCATGTCTGGTGTTTTCATGTTTGTTGGTTTGTTTTTATTTTGTTTTATTTGCGAGTTGGTTATTAGATGCTGCTCCAGCCAGCCAGTGAATCCCCCGCTGCCCCGCCCTCTCCTCCCTGCACCGCAAGCAGCAGGCGCACCTCGCAAATGGAGGGCGCCCTTACTCCCAGCAAATGGGCGATAGAAAACCGATCGGCCATCCCCAAAATGCATGAGTACGAACAATTTTTATTTTTTATTTTTATTTTTTGCCAATGCCCGTGATGCCGCCCCCCGCACGATGCCGCCCTGGGCAACCGCCCATCTCGCCCATATCAAAAACTGCTACTGTCTGTGGCTTGACCAGCAAAGGGAAAACAGCAAACGTGCCCATGAAAAGTAAGTAAAAGTAAAGTAAAGTAAAGTAAAGTAAAGTAAAGTAAGCAAAAAAGAGGGTAAAAAACAAACAAACAAAAAACTAGATCCTACAAAGCAGGGCAATAAGCAGAGTTCTGGACAGCAGTGGACAATTTTCACTACAAATAAGTTCCTTCTCTATTGTGACTCCTGTCTTCTCTTCACAGTTAGAGCCCACATGGTTGTTTCACATATTTTGATACTGTCCCCTGGTGACAGTAAATGGATTGTTACTCAAGTACTCATAGTGCTTTTTTCACTTTGACATGCACTCATCCTCCACTCACACATGCAAATGTAACTACCCATCACACTGAGGCAGCCCATTGCCACTACTCCTTCTGCCACCATTGATTTCACTGAGTGGGTGAAAGTGGATCAACTGAAGAGTGAAACCCCACTAAATGTGTGTTATTGTGGAGAAATTGCAGATAATTGCTGGACTCTTGCATAGGGTACATCATAGGCTCTACATAGATTCAAGGCAAAAGAGTGAATTAAGCTCTAAGCGCCGAACAACTTGAGCATCTAAACCTAATGTGGAGCAGAGAAAGGGAACCAATCAGTATACACCTACGTATTTAAAATACAAAATATGAGTAACTGTATTCCATTACATCCATCCATCCATCCATTCGCTTATCCTTTTCAGGGTTGCGGGGGGTGCTGGAGCCTATCCCAGCTGTCATAGGGCGAGAGGCAGGGTACACCCTGGACAGGTCGCCAGTCTGTCGCAGGGCCAACACACAGGGACAGACAACCATTTGCACTCACATTCATACCTAGTGACAATTTGGATTATCCAATTAACCTATCCCCACAAGCTGCATGTCTTTGGACAGTGGGAGGAAGCCGGAGT
Source organism: Diplotaxodon limnothrissa (assembly GCF_057381915.1). NCBI lineage: Eukaryota > Metazoa > Chordata > Actinopteri > Cichliformes > Cichlidae > Diplotaxodon > Diplotaxodon limnothrissa. The sequence continues at coordinate 26,783,912 of NC_140617.1, read as the reverse complement.
ACCCGGAGGGAACCCACGCAAACACGGGGAGAACATGCAAACTCCACACAGAAAGACCCCGGCCTGATGTTGGAATTGAACTCAGGACCTTCTTGCTGTGCGGCAACAGTGCTAACCACCGTGCCACCGTACCGTTACAGTTACCGTTTAAAAAGGTGGTATTCAGAATACAGTTACTTTGTTGAAATAAATGGATTACACTGCGGTACTTTCCTGTTTCATATCTTAGGCTATGGTCTCTCTATTTTGGGTATCCACGCTGGAGGAAACCCAAACAAAACACGCATTAAGAGGCTCAAATGTCTGTATCTCAATCTCGTGGCCCATGTCACCCCTACTTGCGGCCTGCATAATGACGTGACGAAATATTTAAAAAAATTATTGTTAAAAAAATTATCTAATATGAAGGCAATAGGCAGAGTGTTACAGGCATAGCCCTACAGAATGTAGCCTCATGGGCAGTGTAGTCTGTGCTGCAGGGAGAATGGAGGGAGGGAGAAAAAGTAGAGTTGAAAAGTAAGAGCTGTCACTGAGCAGATTATAAAAATAACCACTGCAGCCACAGAGAGTGCCTGACGAGCCCAGCTGTAAGTAAGCTATTAAGACTTGACTGCACACCGTGTTCGTGTTTTCCTCTGAAACAATAAGTTCTGTTGAAACGGTCTTTCAACGCCTCTCTCGCTGTCTCTCGCTAGCAAAGTTGACCCAGACAACAAAGTAAAGCTATTTTTCGGCTACGAGCCCGACACAGAACCCGACGTATTAGCCAGAGGTCCCTTTACTACGGTTCGGAGCTGCAGACCTGTTTTATATATGCGCAGAATAGTTTTCTATACGAGATTGCTGCAAAAAGTGCAGCCTTACCTAATGTCCATCCTACTGTTACTCATTTTATATTAAGATTTAAAAATCTAGTCTCTGCAGGCTAAATACCGTAATTGTCGGGCTATAAGCCGCTACTTTTTGCACAAGCTTTGAACCCTGCAGCTTTTAGTCAGGTGCGGCTTTTCTATGGATTGTCCATGATTTTTGTCATATCGTAAGACGATTTGTTTTGTTTGTTCCGCTGTTGTACGGCGCTACGTTGCCTGGCGAAAGGATCGGGGTTCAAGAGTGGTATGTTGGTCACATGTCCGTCCGCCAGGCAACGTAGTGCCATACGAAGTAGCGCGAAAAACAAACTTCAAAGTAGCGCTACGCGTTCAGCTGGAGTCGTGGATGATGAGCGGCGATAAACTTGCGAAAAGCAAGTTATGCCCAACTCCACCGGTGGATTCTGACAGCGTGGAAAAGTGTGAAAACATCCACGATCACCAACGGATTTCGAAGGGCTGGACTGCTGCATGATGAAGAGGAGGACACCGCCACGGCCCTTCAGAGGGTGTTCGACTCCGACACTGACAATGACAACGAGGATTTCTTTGGTTTTGAAAGTGACAACGAAGGAGAGAAGCGGAGAGTGGATGACGAAGCCATCCTGAGCCTGTTCGTTTCCGACACTGGAGAAGAGGACTTTGGTGGTTTTAGTGCGCAGGAAGAAGAGAAAGATGGTGAATGACTGACTTTTCTTCTTGTTGAAGCCATGTCACTGCACCTGAGCCTAAAAGGTAGTCTGAATCTATTTTTCTGGTGTGCTGTAGGTTATTGTTATGTACTACATTTGTTACTCATTTATGAAGCACAGTACCTGTTTCGTACTTGTAATTACCGCTACTTGTACATATACCCTAAAAAGTTATGCAAATATGTACCCATAACTTGTTTTTCAAAATATTAATAAAAGTGATGTCTCCAAACAGCCATCTCTTTCCTGACAATTCGCTTTGTGCATATTCTCTTACATATGATAAGTCAACATTGAAACACCTGCGGCTTTTAGTCAGGTGCGGCTAATGTATGTACAAAACAGGATTTTCCCCTGATTTTAGCTTGTGCGGCTAATATTCAGGTGCGCTTTGTAGTCCGGGAAATACGGTACCTACTTAAATGGATATAACCCCATTACAATAAAATGATAAAAATGGTAAATGGCTTGTATTTGTATAGCACTTTACTTAGTCCCTATGGACCCTAAAGCGCTTTACACTACATTCAGTCATGCACCCATTCAAACACACATTCACACACTGGTGATGGCAAGCTACATTGTAGCCACAGCTGCTTAAGAAAAGCTTAAGTGCCATAAACATGTGTTTCTTCTATTGCCCTCTTTGGATTACTAAACATCCATGAGAAAATGACCCCTCTTGCTTGATTTTTGAACTCGGTAAACACTTTTCTGCAGAGGTTGTGATATCACTAGTCTTTCTAATTACAATATACCACATTAATTTAGAAAATTGTGACACCGTCAGAGTGAAACAGAAAATAAGGCAGGCTATGCTTTAGGGAAACCCCACCTTGTGACTGACATGTCACTTGTCTTTGTCTGTGTCAGTCAAATTTAGTTTAAGGTTTCAAGATGAAATTTTACCAAACACTGCATGCAGTCTTGGTGGATATTAGGGCTGCCACAAACGATTATTTTGATTAGTCGACTAATCAGATCATCATCCATTGGAGTAAAACGTACAGCTTATTGCACCAGCAGCATCTGCTCTTATATAACTATCATTAGCTTACAGCTTTAAGTGTGTAAGGTATGTGCTAACTAAAAATAAAGACAAGATGATAGTTTATTAAATTTTAATGAAATTTGCAGATTGTTTCGGTGAAGTTTAATAAACTCCTTGCTATCTAAAATATAACAGGACACAGGAGTATATTCTCGAGCATCTCACACTTCTGATAATCAGTTGTCTGCTTGACTATTCAGCTGTGTAAGAACTATAACTTTAATCTCAGCCAAACCGATTTACTCAGGAACAAATAAAATACAAAAAAAAAGCCAAACAATAACATTTTTAAGTTATCTAAGTGACTTATATATCATGTTTAACCTGAGTAGCGAAAGACAGCGGTGGGTTTGAAAACGATTTGCCAGGAGTCCGGTTTTCTCACGGCTCTAGTGAGCCTTGAACCCCGGCTAGCTATCGAGCTAGTGGGTAACAGACGTCTCTGAAAACATCGGAGCAGTTTTGAAAATATGTGGTGTCCTGATAAACTGAGCAGATATTTGAGGTTTACACAGCTACATTCTCGCCTGAAAATATGTTAAACGTTTGTTTTGTGACACAGAAAGAGTAATAAGAGTAATATTAAAACTAACTAGCTGCCGCCATTGTTGGAAACTGAGCTGGGCTGCGCTATGAATTCTGGGACACAACTTCTTCTTCGGGGTTTAACGGCAGCTGGCATCCTTGTACATGCAGTGCTGCCATCTTCTGTTTCAGTCCGTTATTACACTCTTAAATCCTACTACTCATTCCTGCATCTTTTGTGATCTTACAAAGCTTCAAACGATGCGTCGACTATTAAATCAGTCGTCGACTATTTTGATAGTAATCGTGACTAGTCAACAAATCGTGGCAGCCCTAGTGGATATGTACAGCTTTTACATGCTGGAAAGAGTTTTTCCCTTATGACGCAACCTTGGGCTCTGTGGATCATTGAAAATTAGTTACAGAAGATGTATCCCCCAGTACAAGTAAATCTGAAAAACCCCAGCAGAAAAGAGATTTTACCTCCATCTAATCAAAACTGTGTGAGAACAGTGTTTTTGAATCTATTCTATAAACTCATAACTTCAAATATATCAAATTTCATGCAAAAGAAGCAAAGCACAACAATGCTGCATCCATTTTAGTCACAGCAGCGTAATGTGCCACGCTCTGAAGCTTCCCAAAAGCAGAACTATATCAGATACAGCCTTGTCCCAGTACAGGGATCTGTTTCATTATATTGATGTTTTCAGGGAAGTTTGAATAAAAACCTAAGAATTTAGAGAATAGCTAAAGGTCGAGAAGGTAGAAAACACTCATTAGAGAAATAACCACGTGAGTTTCATGAGGTTGTTTTTTTTTGACACAGTTGTCTGGGGTCAGAAACCTTGTCTGGAACTGAGACGGGAAAACCAGGCCGGGGAGGGCGAAGCTTTTCTCCAGACTGCGGCAGGACTTCCACCAGCTGTGTGACCTGATTCAGTTAATTAACTAACGAGCTAAAAATGGCTCTGATGACCCCGCCAGGGTTCGACAGAAATTCTTTTCTTTTACATCAGTTAAACCCATATCCTTCATCAGTTTGTTTATTTAAATGATATGCTTTTATTTGTCTTTGTAAAAAGGAAAGGTTTCCCAAAAATGCAAAACAAATTGTAGAACGTGCACGGTGCTTTTAAGTGGGGTGGGACTGGGGCCTGTGTGGCAACATTTTGCCCCCGGTCCTCAAAGTATGTTAATCCAGCCATGTATCATTTTCTAAACAACAAATGACCAGTGATGAAAGAAAAAAATATCAACAGGACAGATTTAAATAAACAACCTGGCATCATTTTGTGCCTTTTTCTGAAGAGTTGTGGGATGACTCGACTGCTTGGAGTTGGAGTTCTTCGAGCCATAGAATAAGTTACTACGTGACTTAAGTAACTGACTGGAGCCTACTAAGCAAAATGAAACAACACTTCATAAAATGTAGCTTAATTAATAAATGTATTCAAGAAAAAAAAGCCAGCGTTTCATTTAATTTAATTTAACAGCCTGACATCTCCATCTGTTCATCTATAGCCTTGAGCTCTGGCAAACTATTCTAGTTGAAGTAAACCAATTATATCAATCCTCCCCCTAAATAACTCTGATATATAGAGGTTTACCTGGCAATGTAAGCATTAAAATTAAGGGGAGATTTAGCTTTAAATTAATGTCTATTTACCATGATGTCACCAACTGGTTTATTATTACCCGTTTGGAGGTTCATTGTTAGCATTTTGGCCACTGCTGTGTAAAGAAGAAGCTACGTTATACGAATCAAGTGGAGTGCAAATTATCACTTAATGCTAGCAACCCTGGTTAGCAAACTTAGTTCGTAAACTCTACAGGTACAATGCACAGATATAGAGAGCGGTGATTTAGTACAAAGTAATGGACTAATAAATAATCTGACGCCTGTTTGATTGCTCAGGGACTGCAGATAGAAATTAGCTAGTACCTAAATCTGGTACAGTGGATTTCTGCTCTTAGGAGATTAATGTTCTTGCACAGGTGATAAATAAATATGATAAAGTACAACGATGCCAAAGTCTGTTAGAAACTCCAAAATACCTCCTTATATGTGATTTAGTGTCAGATATTTTGTACAAACAAATTGAACAGCACTCATTCGAAATATATTAGACGCTCCACACTTGCAATACAAGGCATCCGTTGTGTTTCTACACCTATTTTATCTAATTAAAAATTCAAATTGCAATAAAAAGTAACCACAATTTCTCTGAAATGTTCTACATTTTTAAACCAGAACACTTTATGTTCCACTATCAGGCTTTTTTTTAAAGCGTTTTTGGACTTAGTAATGAAGATATGATCTTGGGGATGATGACAGTGCTTCCTTTCATCAGATTTTCTGAGAAAAATACGATTTAACGGATCACTGTGAGACTAAACAGCTTACAATGGATGTGCTGCTGCTCCCAACTGCACTTCTATTCAGTCCACAGTCTGCCATGTTCGGCTTGGAAGCCTGTTTATTGTTGTCAACTGCTCAATTATCCCAAACGGGAAGGAAGTAAATATGTAGGCCATCAGGTGTGTGTGTGTGTGTGTGTGTGTGTGTGTGTGTGTGTGTGTGTGTGTGTGTGTGTGTGTGTGTGTTGGATACACCACTCTGATCCAGGAGCCTCTAATCCGATCGGCGTTTGGGGGGGGAGGGGATTATGGGATTAGAGAGGAGATGGCCACTCTGCAGCTGCACCCCAGCAGGCTGGCACGTTTGAAGTCACCATGGTGGCAAAAAGGGTTCAAGTCCTGCATATTGTCTCACAGCAAAGAAAAAAATGACCTTCAGTCAGCTGAGGTGATTCTAATGAACTTCAAATGTGTGTTTTTCACTTATGTGTAATATAATCAATTGTGGCGATCATGGCTGAGTTGCCAAGAGCTGGCAGTTTGTAATCGGAAGGTTGCCGGTTTGAGCCCCGGCTCTGACAGTCTTGGTCGTTGTGTCCTTGGGCAAGACACTTCACCCGTTGCCTGCTGGTGGTGGTCAGAGGGCCCGGTGGCACCAGTGTCCGGCAGCCTCACCTCTGTCAGTGCGACCCAGGGTAGCTGTGGCTACAATGTAGCTGCCATCACCAGTGTGTGAATGTGTGGATGACTGAATGCAGTGTAAAGCGCTTTGGGGTCCATAGGGACTAAGTAAAGCACTATACAAATACAGGCCTTTTACCATAATGCCATCTGTAAAGCCTTTTACATCCTTTTCATAATCTCACACAAGCAAATACATGTAATAAAAAAACAGTACATCCGTACTTTATTAGAAAACAAAAGATGGGCAATGAGAATAATTCACCCAGTTTGCTTTTAACAGTTTGGGATCTGAAAGATGAAGCTACTGCCAGTCAAATTCTTTCCAGATTATATAGCATGGTAGAAACTTGTCCAGTTTTCTCAAAGCTAGCTGTACACCATTATAATATCTGACAAGTTCTTTCCGAATCACCTTGTTAGTGCAAAAATACAATATTTTGTCTCTAAAATGGTGTTATCTTTGGTATTTTTCATAGATTCAAGTAAAGATATGGGAACAAATAATGTGTTTTTGTGGCAGGCTGCTAGTAACAAAGTACCTAAAGATACAATTAAAATTTGGTTCTTTGCTAAGTTGTCTGTTATGTGTTGTTGTCTGGCTCATTCTTTGAGGAGCTTTTTTATGCTTGAATGATTCATATGTCAGTGACTACAAACAAAAAACATTCCTCTGAAAATGGTCAGATGCAAGTACTGGGCTGAAAATGAGTGAGGAAGATCTTTGAAAGATCAGCCTGGAGAACTACAGCTCTAGAACACTTTAAAAATGAAAAGAAACTCTAGTTTCCATGAAGCAAAATATAAAAAAATGAGGGGGCTCAAGATTTTTGCACGGTACTGTAAATACCAAAGACAACATAAAAAATGGATGTAGCCACCGTGATACTCACTGATCTTGGACTCTGCATTTTAAAACTTGAACAGCAGTATCTTGGAAACCATGTTGGTTTGTCAAGCCAGAAGTTAGTTTGAATAGATGAAACCGTTTAGTGGTGAATGGATGCGTACTCATACTGCATTTCTCTTCAGTTGTCCACTCAAAGTGCAGCAAGTTTCATCCACTTAATCACACTCATACTCATTCAGCACGTTTTTGTTTGGTTGTTTTTTGGTTTTTTTTATACCTATGCACTTTTTAACATTTGCACATACACACTGATTCACTGGGGGCAACTTGGGATTCAGTGCCTTGACCAAGGATACTTTGACCTACAGACTGGAGGAGTCAAGGATTGAGCCACCAACCTTTTAGTCGGTAGTCGACACAGTCTACCACAGCCACAGCCGTATATAGAACTAATTTATCTGAAACTAAAGTTCTTTGGTACTGCTATAGGTGTCCTCAGTAGGTTTGTCCCACTGTTCTGGTTGCCATTGGAAACACTTCTATTATGCAAATTCATATCAGTACAATTCACTGCATGGACTTTGAAAGTAATCACACCATGTGAACACCTCAGTTCACTTTGGTGACTTTTCCAAAAAGATGTCAAGTTTCACTGAATGAAATTTCTGGAAATCAAAATTTTCCTATAAACACCCATTTTTCATCAAGTAATCCAGATAGACAAAACCAGTTAATTGCTCTTAGTTTTTCTCTGTAAGAAATACCAAATTGCTTTTTTCCCTAGAAATATAAAACAAAGAACCAAAGAAGGGGGACCGGAGGGTGTGTTCCAACTACAAGGGGATCACACTGCTGGAAAGGAGAGTTTGTCCGTTAGTCGAACCTCAGATACAGGAGGAACAATGTGGTTTTTGTCCTGGTCGAGGAACACTGGACCAGCTCTTTATCCTCTCAAGGATACTTGCGGGTGCATGGGAGTTTGCCCAACCAGTCTACATGTGTTTTGTGGACTTGGAGAAGGCATTCGACCGTGTCCCTCGGGGTGTCCTGTGGGAGGTGCTGCGGGAATTTGGGGTGTCTGGCCCATTGCTACGGGCCATTCGATCCCTATACAACCGTTGCAAGAGCTTGGTCCGCATGGCCGGCAATAAGTCGGACTCATTCCCGGTGGGTGATGGGCTCCGCCAGGGCTGCCCTTTGTCACCGATTCTGTTCATAATTTTTATGGACAGGATTTCTAGGCGCAGCCAAGTGGCGGAGGGCTTTCACTTAGGTGGCCTCAGAATCTCATCTCTGATTTTCGCGGATGATGTGGTTCTGTTGGCTTCATCGAGTGTTGGCTTCAGAGTCCTTCTTCACATCTGATTCAAATGATTAACTGACATTTAAAGTAGCACAGCATTATGTGATTATAATTGCGCACATGAGCAAAATATTATTAAATTTCCATAATAACAATGTTTTGATAGGCATGACTTCCACAGCTTCTGTATTAGTTAAATAACAGGGGTTTTTTTTATGAGTGGAAGTTTACATCATATAGGACTGCACTAAAAGCATAGATGGATTACTAAATAAGTTGACCGGGGACGGCCACAGGAAGAATTAGGCAGAATTAGGGAGCCTCTGGAGAAAGTGAAGTAAACCCTTGTGTTTCTAAGGGAGAGCTCAGTTGAAATAGACATCATAACAGTGCCTTTAAGAACTTTGGTCCTAAAGACTAATATTTGTCTGGCATTACGAGCCATGTAAAAATTAAGTTTTCATAGGAACCTTTGCTTTGGATTGCAGGCGTGATCACCTCACTTTAGAGGACCCTGAGCTTCCTGTTATAATGTCTGGAGCCTGAAAAGGTCGTCCTTTATATGTTACTAAATGTTTTTAAATGAATTATGAATTTCACCAGAAGCCAGTGAAGGGAATTATGAATAGGCATGACGTGTCAGCACTGGCACTAGGAGCCTAGCTTCTGCATTCTGCCAAGCAAATTTGAGAGATGAGATGAGAGATTCAAACTTCAAATGCTGCTCAGTTATAATTTCATTTTGCTGTGGAGGGTGCTGATGTAATGACTGACCTAAGTAGAGAGGTTTTCAGGGTGGAACGCCAGAATTTCACTTTTGCCAGTGCTGAGAGGAAGAAAACTGGAAGACAACCAATCAATTATTGTTGGTAGTGAATCATTCACTCAGGTAGAAGAGGCGGATGTTTTTAGTAGATGAACCAAGAGTGGCATGTATAATGAAAACTGAAGAGGACCAAGGAATGAGGCCTGAGAAACTCCACATACGAGGGGCATGTAAATTATATACAATGATTATCTATAATTGGTTGAATTGAATTCTTCTGGAAATCAGATTAAACAAAGACAAACAGAAGTGGATGAGAGACTTGGTGAGGTTGAAAGAACCTGATAAAATTGTCTGCAAAGGGTGTGTGAACAGAAAGAAGAGCTTACTGGAAGATTCAGTTTGCTATCCACCACCAGTTGAACCCAGGTGCCACATCATCCCCTAGAGACTAGTGGGTCTCAACAATAACTCTCGGCAACAACCGCGAAGGGACTCGAACCCTCAATCTTCTGATCCGAAGTCAGACGCCTTATCCGTTAGGCCACGTGGTCTCACACCTGAAGGTCTTTCACTGCAGCTGACTGAATATCCAAAATCAACCCACCATTATTCGCTCAGCATGGAGAGTTCACAACAACTAATCAGAGGTAAATTAGTCTTTACCTCATCCACCTGGGTACTGGTGGCTTTGTCTAACAGGTGTCCCCACTTAGCCTCACTTCCACTAATATGAGTCATAAAAATGAACTCCGCTGTGTAGTGATGGCCAAATGAAGCTTTCTGAAGCACTGAAGCTTGTATTGAAAAACGGTTCATTACTCGAAGCTTTTCAACACAGTCCTGTTTGGTGACATCTGGTGGCCAAAAATACAAAGAGCAGCTTGAATCCACAAAATAAAACCAACTGCTTCATTACGATTGCCTACTCTACAGAGTGGAGTTTTGTCTGATATTGGGCCGCTGTTGTGTTGCTTTGAATGTGTATTTTTTGGTGGTTAAAAAAATGTGTTTTATTTGTTTAATAAATAGTTTTGACCAGTAAACTCTCAAGGTTCAAGGTTCAAGGTTCTTTATTTGTCACATGCATAGTTATACAAGTATAACACACAATGAAATGTAGCCTGACACGCTCCTCGACATGTGCAATATATATATATATATATATATATATATATAACAACATATATATATATTGTTTTATATATATATATATTGTTTTATATACCTGTTCCTTTTGGTGGAGATCATTTATCCTGCCTTAAGGAAAATCCCTTCACATGGCCCAGAGGAGGCTGGAGTGCAGAGAAACTGGTAGAGATGCAGTTTTACAGTCTACCTGGGCCCCACAAACTATCAGCTAAAGAGAATAAATAAATTCAATTGCTGCACATTTGGCAGACTAACATTTTCAGATTAATTAAACAATAAAATATATATTTTTACAACATTACATGTAAAGAGTCAAGTGGAAGTTTTTCTAAAGTTATTTAATGATATTTATATTATGGAGGCAGATTTTTGACATTTTATCTTTTTCCCATTTTCAGATATAATAAACACGCACAAAACAAAAGTAAACGGCCAGAACACAAAGCTGTAAAACCCACCCGATTGACAAAAATCAACTCAAAATTCTCCCACACAACAGAACCTCCTCTATTCCTCGCTGGCTCCAAATCTCTCAGTGGAATGATCAGTGGTTCGCTATCTGTCACCATCAAAACACTCCACAAATCCCGTGAATGATTCGCTTCCTTATAAACCATTGAATCAGATACCGAAGCAGTTAGGTTCTAAATGAAGCTTCGGACGTCACCGATCACGTGACTCTGGCCAAACGAATCAAGCTTCGATACAGTGCTTCTGAAGCAGTGTGTTGATTTTTTTGACACACGCACCGGAGCTTCAGCTTCAAGCGGGCCATCACTACCGCTGTGTATTTGTGCTGTTGTTGCCTTTTGGAGCCAATTTAATGACTAAAATTACAGCTTGCTGTATGGTACAGAGGATCCAAGTTGTTTGTGCTGCACTTTCACTGAGTGAAATTCTATTAACCTTGCTTTGTAGCTAATTAGACAATATGCATGAGGTTTTGGTTTCAGCTAAAAATTCAGGTGTTTAGTTTGTGTTTTTCATGTGAGTTAACTTAAGGTGATGCAGAAGTTGACTTTGAATGTGAAAACTGGCAGTTTACATGAAGACATTCACCAGTGTGTGAATGTGTGTGTGAATGGGTGGATGACAGGTTGTGTAAAGCGCTTTGGGGTCCTTAGGGACTAGAAAAGCGCTATACAAATACAGGCCATTTACCATTTACCATTTACCAAGATATCTAGTTAGCACAATGTTAACTCATCTGCTGTTTTCCAGCCAGTAGAAGCAATCCTGTAGCTGCTACATATGGACTAGAATTTTTTTAATAACAGTTTATTCAAGTAGTTTATTCAAATGTTACGGCTGTATCTCTAACTCTGACTTTGACGTAAAACATTTGCCATATTTGAATAGTAAGTGACTGAAAGAAAACCGGACCAGGCCAAAATGTGTCTGCTATCTTGAAATTGGTGCAATAGACCTCAAGGTGATGTATAGTTTGCACACAGTCAGAAAAATTACTACAAAGAGAAAAATGGCTATGGTTAGACTTAAAGTGTCTTTAATATGGATGGTGCTTGTTATAACAACATTTTTCAGATCAGATGTAGAACCTGGATGTAAAGCTGACTTGTTTTTGTGAAATGTCATTTTGTAGCTACAGAGTGTTGCAGAGACATGAAGGAAAAATCATTTCCTCTGCGCTCCAGGCGACCTTCACAAATCACCTGAGTGGCTTGATTGCAGCCATAACTCAGCGTAATGCCAGCACTGTAACGCTCGCAGCAGCCCTGACCCTCACAAAACATTTTCCTCCCGGCCTTATCTGTGTTTATGACACTTTGCCCGCCGCTGTGTGAACAACAAAATGAGCCAGATGGGACTGACTGAGGATCTGTCCAGATTACCACGCCACCTCAACACAGCGGCAGCCAGAAAACTGGATCGGCACGGACAGGATGGCTTTCCATGAAGAGCTGGACAAACCTCAGCGTGCAACAAGCTGTCTCTATAGCTTATTATAGATACACGATGATACACGTTTGATACACAATGTGTTTGTTTGATACACAGTGTGTCTATTCCATCAGTTTTTGTAGTTTATTTAAATCATCTCTGGGTGTTTTTGCTACTACAAATCCATCAGTGCATGTCATGTTAAAGCTTTAATCCTCCTATCAGCAATTTATCAACAAAATGTTCACAAGAAAGACATTTTCATGAGGACGTATGATGAATGACTGTCTTCTAGCACCACCTTAAGGCCACAACTTTTACCTGTTCTACCGTCACAAGTTTCTTCACTTCCAATTTCATAGCCAGAGATCCATAAAACAGCCACAAAATAAAAACAGACAAATGCACACCAAGAAGCTAACAACAGCCAGGGAAAATTATACGTGACTGATGGTGCACAATGACCTCCACAAGAATCCAAAAACTCCACAAAAAAAGATTACTAACAAACCTCAAATGTGTATAATGATCCTTCAGCAACGCAAAATGACTCCACAAAGGGCCAAACTAATGATAGCTTGCTACAAAATGATCCCTAAATGATGCAAAATAACCACGAAAACATAGCAATCACGCTTAACATTTACAAAAAAGACACATAATGACCACAAAGAGATGCAAAACAATTACAGAGGAATAAAAAAGCCATGAAAAGACCCGATAACACACAGTGGCACAAGAAAATCCCCAAAGGGCATAAAATAACTCAAAAAGATACAACAAAGGGATAAAGAACAACAACAAACGCGACACTAAAGAACAAAAACAGACCGAAAATGATCCGGAAGAATTACAAAAAGAAAGATGACAACCACAAAGAGAAGATTATGCCAAAATTATCAAAAAATTATGCAAACACACCACAAAGAGAAAAACAAATCCATCACAAAAGCCACAAAAAGCTAAAAAAAAATCTCAAGAAAACCCCCCAAAAATGATGGCAAAGATTTACAATGTGAAAGAACAGATACAAAATCACTTCAAAGGATCAGACTGATGCTAAAATGAAAGAAAAAGAAACCAGAATTACATCAAAAAGATGGAAAAGATTCACAGTCTGCAAAGATATCAAAAGGTAACATAAAAACATACCACAAGAAGCAACTGTAAAAAAATGTTACACCACAGTTACAAAAAAATCCACACAAAAAGACTGAGACAAAAATAAAACTAGCCACAAAAAGCTGCAAAACAACCGCTGAAAGACCCTTAATGGTAGAAAATTATTACAGCAAGTTATCAAATAATCACAAAGAATGAAACAGTCAACCCAGAGAAATAGAAAACAATTGCCAAAAGGAGACACAATCAATCCCAAAGACACAAAATGACCACAAAAAGTGCAAAACAACAGCCATATATTCTAAAATAAAACTTTTAATGAACATAAAAAAGACGTAAAACAGTCACATGGAGATGGAGAAAAGATGCTGAGTCCCGACAAACAAAAATAAAATAAAAGAATACCAGGGGCACAAAAAACAAACCCAAGAAAGAGTAACTAAGTAAAAGTAACATTTATTAAAAAGCACGTTTTAAGACAGGAATCTGTTACAAAGTGCTTTACAGGAATAATATAAAAACATAAAGACACAAAACAATCTGAAATGAATTTAAAATGGAAAAAAGAGACGTAGCCACAAACAACCACAAAACACAGAAGAAAATAAAAAGTAAAACTGCTTTTAAAAAACTGTAAATTGTCAGGAAACATCGCTGAACTGATGCAAAAAAGCCACATAGTGCAGAGTTTACTGTGGAAAAAGTGAAGTGAAAACATTAGGGTTTTTTTTTTTAACTTCCTTACTTATTTACTCATTTATTTATTTTTAGGAAAAACTTTCAACATAAAGTCATCTAAAGTGTGGGGAAAACTACATGCAGCTGACAGACTGAGAGCTGACTGCCTGCTGCTTGGATTGCTCGTCAAAGAAACTGATGTTTGTGGCTCACACTGCCCTCCAGAGGTGACAACTAGGAATTACAGCCTTTACTTTAAGTTTGTACTAGAGTAAAAGATGTCATTTACGGAGCATTATAATCAGGCGTTTGAGCTCAGATGTCAGAGGCTGTCTGCTGTAAACATATCAGATCCCAGAAAGTAAAAACTAATTTAAAAACTACAAATAACTGATATCCTTCAGGGAAAAACTTAAACCTTTAGCTTAATTGTGTGTTAATCCCACGTTCTGGTTGGCTGCCAGGCTGTGACTCAGCGGCCTGATGAAGCCCAATGGGAGGTGCTGACCATAGACTCCTCAGCTTTTTACACAACACCGTCTCCTGGGAGGAAAAATGCTACTAAACACTGGAGAGAGACAGAGAGAAAGAGGCTGATCTGCTGAGGGTTTGCTCTCATTCTATAGACCAGACACTGGGATAAAAACAGTGTCAGCAGCCGAAGAATGCATTACAGTATCTGACATACTTTCACCTGGTCGTGCACATGTGTAAATCATCACAGGGACACGCTGAGGACGTTTAACACCTTCCTTCCTGGATTTAATGTCTTAGATCATAAATCAATGTAGAATAAAACATATAAAACTACCAAATGATGGATTATATGGACACGCATATGACTGAATAAAGGCTAATTCTTTGCTTTAACTCTAGTGGGCGAGGATCCGTATATGAGAACCTACATGGACATCTAACTTGGTCTCCCCATGCCTCACTGTGATGTTGTAGATTTAAGGTCATAAAACTGATTAGTAGTTTTTATAATACTTAAATTACATATACTGCATATATAAAGTTGTAAAATGATTTAGCAGAGGCAGGGACGAGTAGACAAGAGACAAACTATTTGCAAGGAGTTTAAAGGATGTTAAAGATGGAGCTGCCAGGCAGAAGGAAAAGAGGAAGATTCATGAATGTAATGAAGGAGGACATGGAGAAGACAAGAGGAAGGAAATTAAATTTTTTTCCAAAGTTTAATAATAAAATTTTATTTTATTAGTGTTGAATTATATATTTTTTATATCTAATTTACAAAACCTTTGTTTGGCCCTCATTTAACTCCATACAAGTCAAGGTAAGTATTAACAACATTCGTCCCAGACTGCTTTTACAGACTGTTGTTAAAAGAAGAGGGGATGCTACACATGACCTGTCATTACATTTAATATGAGCTAATATTAGTTTTAAAACAGCACATTGTCTCAGTTTAAAAATGGTAGTTTTCAGATTTTCTTGTGAATAAAATATGAATTTGTGAGATCTAAATATTTTTTCATTCAATTTTTTTTTTAATTTACACAAGGGTTGTAAATAAAAGCAATGACATCAACACTGTGGCTTGAAAAACTATGATTCTGTTAGTAGCCTATTACTAATAGAGAGGATTATTGATTATTGATACAGTTTCTACATGATACAGTTGACTTGTCGAGTTCCACCTTCTTGTGGATTATTAATGATATTGTATGTAAAGCTAGAAGAGTGAACAATAGCTGATCTTGCTCAGTAGTTGTTCCCAAGACATGACTGGAAAGGTAATCATTGTTCAGCAAGTGAACCACACTCATGCTCAGCTGCTTCTCCTCAAACACAAAGACAGACTTAGCATCTGAATGATGCACAGCCACCACGGGACAACCCCAAAGTCAGACACCTTATATATTAGTTTACTTACTAGCACCTTTGGACTAACCAAAAACACCAGACAAGGCTTGAGAAGTTGGCTGTTGTTGGTGCACGACTACTGGGACACGCTATGAAGAAGCTTCTTGGATGAGACGTGAAACTTCATCAGCAAATTTAAAGAAGGCCAGTCGCTTTCTTTCCAAGCTAATGAACCTACTTTGACTTCGAGTACTGTGAATCTGCATAGATGTAACCTTCTACTCCCTGAAATAACTGAGCCCAAGTATTTCAGAAAAATATCCAAAAAAATATGGGATGAAAACAGGCTAGCATTTTGATTTTCTTGATCTAAAGTATGAGTCAAAACCACAGATTGCTCAACATTATGACTTGGTATGTCTCAGGAGGACGTCTCACTCTGACAGCAAAAGGCAGACAGATTTAAAAAAAAATGAAGACAGAGAGAGACATGATTGATGGTGCTCCCTCGCCAGACCCTGTGAGTCCGGTTTCCAGCATGTTTGGCCGATTCTCGGCTAGCTTCTTTGCACAGAGTTTCAGTGTTTGAAGCGAACAATGAAACAGTCTGTCGACGTCCGCGTGAGGAGTGTATTTATCATCAAACAAAGACACGGTTTATCATGTAATAAACGGCTCTGTTCTCCATTACTGGAAACACAAAGAGTGAAGGGAGGTCAGAGGTCAGATCGGGCGCTGGAGGAAGTCATCTGGGGAATTCAGCACATTGTAGAGATGACTGCCTCATAATATCATCTGCACAAATCACACCTGTTTTTTCATGGTGATTACAAACGCCTGTGTGAAGGTTTGTTTTACAGCTAAACGGAGAAAAATGTGACTCGGCCTACTCCATCCAGTGACCTTGAATACTACGCCGTAATCTCACAGGACTATTCAAACAATCCATTAAAAGTGTGAACTGAAGGATGTTACATCTTTTATTTTGTTGCTTTCCTTTACAATTTCTGAATCTTGTTTTCTTTAAATTGAGGAAATATTCTTGTAGGAGCAATTTTTTGGTTTGAATTCAAGGACCACCCTTTAATAGTTAATCCTGACTCTAAAGCAAGAGCTCCAGATGTGATTGACCATGTGCTCTAATGTAGAAGGATTCTAACTTTGGTTTAACAGACAAAAGCCCCCATTACACATGGCTGCAGCCACAGAAATGGACAGCTGGAGACCCTCCACCTGTGGTGCATGTGTAGTTGTTGCTACATCAGCTACATGGAAGTCCGTACTTGAAAACTGTATTGAATGCAGAAGTGCTTGACTGACTTACAGGGGGCACAAAACAATGTTTGTACTTAGGCAGTGTAGCCCACACAAGCAGAAACTACAAGATGTTAGTTAGTTAAATACTAGCACTTATTATTTAATTATCTATGCAATCATTTTGTGGATAGTTTACCAGTCTGCTTATTTTTAGAGCCATCGGAGCTAACTGGCCTCATGGATCCAGGTAAAAATGTAACTTTTTCCAGCATTAACCACCAAAATCACTGTGCAAGTTTTGATTTAATGCAGGTAAACTACCTGTTTAGGGATCAAATACATCTTTGAAGAACTGCTGCTGGCTTTGAACCAAAAGTGAGATATTAAAAAGGTTATTTCACACTTTAATCCACATAACCAGAAACAAGAGATTTTTATTTTAATTTAATCCTGGCTAAAACAAAATACCAACAGTCAAAACTATCCTTTTGTCAAGCAACTGTCAAAAACATACATTTCTGTAGTAGATAGTAATTTAATTTCTTATCTATTACTTTTGGCCATTGGTGAGGTCTTCAGGAGAAAAGCTTCAAAACTTAAAATATAACTAAATGAGAGTTAATCTAGAACATTACCTGACCTGCGGCAGGTTAGCTCTATAGCACACGTTACCATAGCAATATACCCCAGTAAGAAGGAACACATCTTGATAGTACTCAAAACCTTGGTTGACCTTGAATTGACCTGGACAGGATAAGATGAAACCCTGCTTTGCTTTACAGGTATGAGAAGCTTTCATAGTTAGGTGTTGTAATCTGTCTGGTTTGCCTGACCTTTGGTTCCTTGTAGCGCCAACAATCTGTTGTTGCTGGGAGGTCATTGTAGGAGCGTAACCTTAGAAATGGTTACCCATTGTTTGGAGCTGTTGGCCTAAATGGCAGAACACAAACTACTATCAGTTACACATCTAATGTTCTGGACTGTTTTGCACTTCTGACATATCTTCATATAAAGATGTGTAGGTGTGGTGCAAGTTTTGTTGACACTATAAGCTTTCTGTTTTAAGCTTGCTATCCAAGTGCTATCCAACTAATCATGCTTGGTTGGATGCAGCTAAGCCATTTTTGCAGAGATCATTGCTGGAATATAATGAAATTATGACCTTGATATGAAGATATGGGACAAGCCCGTTGGTACCATAAGCTTTGTGGTTTTCACTTGTAGTCTGAGTGCTATGGACCAATCACTGTTGGTTGCATGCAAGAAATCAAGTAATGTTCAAGAACACAATTATTAACAGAAGATTTATATATTTGTTACGTCCCAACGATGAAGGTCGAGGGGTGTGTGTGGGGACTGGTGACAAATAGGTCCAGAATGAAAGGAAAACAGACAGAGGTTTTTAGTAAATAAAATAGTTTTTATTATAGAAAATCTTAACGTAAAGAGCTAGCAACGCCGTTTTACCAACAACGCTACAAAAAAAAGAAAAAAGGTCACAACAACAAAGAACCCAACAACCTAACAAAAAAACTCCACACCATGAAGAGGCACTTCCGGGGGCTCTTACTGGGCTATACTCCCCACTGCTTCCACAACTACACACCATAGGATCTCTTCCGACACCTAGGACACAATCTGTAGACACCAGAGAAAACCACCCTCCCACCTCCAGTTCATCCCCAGCTTATATGACCTCAGAGAGGTGACTGCTGACTGGGCCCAGGTGGTAAATGAGGCCAATGAACAGCAGCTGTGTCCTGGGGAGAGAGAAGAGTGAGAGAGAGGTCGTGTCCAAATTCATGGGCTGCATCCTCCTGAGGCCGCATTTGTAGACCGATTACGTCACAGCGACGCACCGAAGGCTGTCCAAATTCGTAGACTCCTCCGAATGCAGCTGACAAATGCGTCCTCCTTTTCCCCGAATTTGAAGGATGGGTCGGGTGTGTCCTTCGTGGCCCACCATATCCCAGAATTCATAGCGCGGCCCAGCCAAACTCCAGTTTCCAACAATGGCGACCGCTACTAAGTTTTAAAATTACTCATCCTAATCTTTCTGCGTCACAAAATAAACTTTTAACATATTTTCAGGCGAGAAAGTAGCTGTGTAAACATCAAATATCTGCTCGGTTTATCAAGATATCACATATTTGCAAAAGTGCGTCGACGTTTTCGGAGACGTCTGCTACCCACCAGCTCGATAGCTAGCCGGGAGCTCGAGGGTTACTGATGCGGCCGAGAACGGCACAACTCCCGGCACATCATTTTCAGATCACCGCGGAGTTTCGCTGCTCGGGTTAAACGTAATATATAAGTCACTTAGACAACCTAAAAATGTTATTGTTGGGCTTTTTTCAGTGTTTTGTTTGTTTGTGAGTAAATCGGTTTGGCTGAGATTAAAATTATTAGATTAGATTAGATAAAATAAAACTTTATTAATTCCCCAGGTGGGTTCCTTCTTGGTTTTTACACAGCTGACTAAATGTCAAACAGAAAACTGATTAAACAGAAGTATGAGACGGTCGAGAATTACTCGTTACTTGAAAAAAGTAATCGGATTACAGTATTACTGCCCATCTCTGCTCAAGAAGCAATCCCACAGTTTAACCTGGAGGCCAAGACTAGTTGCACGTGATGGGACTTAAACGCCAGTGTCCTGTTATATTTTAGATAGCAAGGAGCAGACGGCTGAGTTCATTAAACTCCACCGAGACAGCGGTGACGCTAATCAGAAGGCTAGACCGTCCAATTTCACGGCCGTTTACTTCCGGCCTACCCGACCTTCTGAGGACCCGGCCCACGTAGACCACGAAGGCCGGGTCCTCAGGAGGATGCAGCCCATGAATTTGGACACGACCAGAGACAGAGGGGTGGAGCAAGAGAAGAGGAGGCGGAGAGAGACCACACCCCGATCTGTGGGCAATTATGGCTCAAGAGTTGGGAGTTCGCCTTGTAATCGTGGTGGTCAGATGTGTAAAGCGCTTTGGGGTCCTTAGGGACTAGAAAGGCACTATACAAATACAGGCCATTTACCATTTACCCCCACAAGGGCAACTTCAAAAAGAGGCCCTGCTAGGGCCGTAACAATATTGCTGAGCAAAAGAGATGTTTTTAGCAAACAGCTTCTCTCAAGAGCAGTGTTGGTCAAGTTACTTGAAAAAAGTAATCAGTAACTAATTACTGATTACTTCTCTAAAAAAGTAATCCCGTTACTTTACTGATTACTTATTTTCAAAAGTAATTAATTACTTAGTTACTTAGTTACTTTTTATAAACACAATTTACAACCTGAATAGGTGATAAAGCGATAGATCTTTCAGCCCAATTCTACTTTTTCTACATAATCCATCATACAAAATGTAATCAAATGGAAAAGTCTCTTTTTAAAACTTGTTTTATTAGTTTTAATGTTTTAACTTTATGCATCAAGCAAAAATTTAATTAAATTTTATATGCAATATTCTCTGACTTGAATAAATTAGTTTAACATTTAAACCTATTTTCTACACATTCCCGCACATAAAATTAAATATTTTTTGTGTTTACACTCAGTCTTTCAAATAGATGCAAGTAAAACACAGCAGAAAATAAAGTCAAAGACTCAGCGGTCCTGTTGCTCTATTTTCACCTGTAAAGCAGGAGTGGGGTAGGCGGAGGTTTACCCTGGTGCAGGTGTGCCGCAGCGGTCAGTGAAAGAATCCGCGAGTTTCTCTGTGAGTTTCCCATTACGTGGTAGCACACTCGGTGCTTGCTTGGAAGTTTAGGGGTTTTTTTCGCTGTAAAAAGAAGTTTTCTTCCCACGCACAACAGACGCTAATGTTTTTGTCACTTTTTATGGAATCAAACTTAAAGTAAGGTCAGTACTTCCACGCTTTAAATGCTGCACGCTCATACTCTCTCCCGCACTCTATATATTATCCATTGTTGATCTGCACACAGCTGTTGTCACGAACGGCGCACTCGCTTACGTCACTGTCATGAGACACTCTCGCAAAAAAATCACGGTTTTAGTAACGCAGTAACGCAGCGTTCCTACGGGAAAGTAACGGTAATCTAATTACCGTTTTTGCAATAGTAATCCCTTACTTTACTCGTTACTTGAAAAAAGTAATCTCTGCTCAAGAAGCAATCCCACAGTTTAACCTGGAGGCCAAGACTAGTTGCACGTGATGGGACTTAAACCCTCAACTACCAGATCCAAACGCAGACGCCTAGACAACTTGGAGTCATTTAGAGGTTTTAGATTTCTAGTCTAGATGACTGAACTGATCTTTTAACTAATTACTATAAAAATATGTTGCAGCAGGAATATGCACCACAAGGCAAGGTTTTCAGTACTAAAAGGTTGGTTACCTTCATCCAGTATAATCGCCATAGTAATGTGTGCTGCAGACCTAACCTACTCAAGACTATGGTTTGCTGTTGAACCTTTTGCTCTCATAGAGTACTATGTGTAACCTCTTTGTGTATTTCTAATATTATAGTTTTATGCTGCAAACACACATGTTCATATTTGTAACTGCTCAGACACCATCAGCACCACCTCTGTGATCTGAACACAGTCATAGCTAGATTGGGAGACCACGGGTAACTTGCAGTCACAAGTGCAATGGTGGGAAAATTAATCTACCTCAGTGCATGTGCTTCTGTGGGCCAGTTAGCGCACACGGTTAGAGCATGGTACTGATGATGCCAAGGTCACGTGGTCAACCCCCATACTGGCAACAACTTCACTACCTTAGCTGTAAGGTAGTTAAGTTAGCATTAAATTAATGACAAGTAGTTTCTTATCTGCTTAGAATAAAAATGATAGTGTTTATATTTCTAACACTGCAACTCTGTGGACAGTTTTCCCTGCACTGCAAACATTTACTGTATGTTATTGAAACAATCACCATTTTAATAAGAATTAGCTTTTGACACAGAACACTGACCAATAATCGATTATTGACTGCGTTGTAAATCTGAAAAATGTCTGTCACAGCTGGATCTTGGAGAAAATGTGAATACTTGAATGAATATGAGGCTGAAATAACTTTAAGAATCTAAAACTTTACTAAAAATATTTTTAAACGAGTTTTTATATGCAGCTTCAGATTCCCTTACCCTGACATTGGCAATCAGGACAGGTGGTCACATGAAGGTGGTTATCAAATCAATAAGTTAACCCAGGGTTTCCCAATGTACCTTTGAGCACAATCACAGCAGCTGATTTTGCAAAATAAGATAACAGTATAATATTAGACAATGTAAAATGGTTATATACAGGGTATATAGCCAAAACAGCGGTGCGAGTGGAGAGGAAAAGCACTGTATTGATGTATGACAGCCTTAAAAGTGTCGAGAAGGAAGATACCAACAAGATCTGTTGTGGAAATGAGATCTGGATGAACTGGATGAGACACCATGTGATGGTATTAAAATATATAATGTTTTCCAGCATTACACTAAGCACTTCACACTGAGTAGTCTCGAACACAAACGCTTCTCACTTTGTGGTAAAAGAAATGATCGTGATATGAAGACATGTAGGTATAGGATAAGGGAATTTGACAACAATTTTATTAATGAGGAAAAGAACTGGATTGTCATTCAAATGGTTCAGTTGCAGCAGGAGGAGAGGAGTCAGAGAGAAACTCAATTTATTGAAGAGAACCTCCAAGCACTAGCAAGCAAGGTAAGTTCGCAATATTGTGTTAGCCTGATAAGTGACTCACAGCCGGTTTTTTGGTAACTTAGGTAGTCTGAGTTACCAAAAAAATCTGAGAAATCATGTTTGTCCTTGTAGAAATTTATATGGGTCAATTTAGAAACCAGCAATTGCTTCAGCCTGATGCTCAGCTCGACGTCCTTCCAGCTGCACTTGTTCTTGACTGCCTCCCTATTTTCCTTAATAGTAAAGTAGATCAATTTAAATACCTTGCATCAACTATCTAAAACAACTTGTAGAAGAGACAAGAGGAAGAGCTGAAGGTGACGGAGTTGAAGAGATGGAAAAGATCAGAAATTCTTCACAGTGTTCGGAAGACATGGCAGGGAAAAGCAGAGTGAGCACAACAGGTACAGCTAACTTAAGCCATCATCAATATGGTTAATTCCATGCTAACTTAACTGCTTTATCACTAAGGCAGTTAAGTTATTGCCAGTATTTGAGGTGAACCCATGAACTTAGTCTTTTGGACACCATTTACTAACCATCTGACCTAACTGACCTGAAAACCTGCAGAGCGCACAGCCAATTACTTCGAAGGAAAGAGTCAAAACTTATCATGTAGAGAAATACAATGCTCAAGCATTGTATTTCTCTACATGATAAGTAACGTTACAGTTAAGCAAGTGGGTTGCAGACACCGTCATAAGTTAATTTTAACTTAAGGCAATTAAGTTAGTGTTAACCCAACTACCTTATTGCCAGTATGGGAGTTGATCCCATGACCTTGGTCTTTTAGCACCATGCTCTAACCACCTGAGCTAACTGGCCTAGTGACACACAGAAAAAATCCAGATTTAGATAAGCTTTATTGTGTCTTTGCAATGTTTTTGTGAGTGTATGCGTGAGGTCTCAGGTAACTCTCTTATCTTAAATGACAGGAAATCTGAAATCTTTGTGTTTGACTGTAATATCCCTCGTGGCCAACTCCGTGACGCCTTTGGTTCCTTTGCCAGTTTCCTTACCGACACTGTTAGTGACCTGGGTGTGTTACTGGACAGCTCTTTTAAATTCGACAAACCAGTGTCTACTGTTGTCAAATCTTGCTTTGATCAATTGCGTCTTATTTGCAAGGCCAGACATTATTTCCCGCACAGGGACCTGGAAAAGCTTATCCACACCTTCGTGACATCTAGGTTGGATTATTGCAACTCCGTTTACTTTGGTCTTAACTCTACTCTTCTCTACCAGTTAATGCTTGTTAGTTAGTTAGTTTAATGCTTGTTTCTACTTTTGTTCTATTCTTAACCTCTTTTAATTATTTTTAAATTTTTCTTGACTCTTTTGTCTTTTACACATAATGTTCTATTATGCTTTTATATGTATTTCTGTTGTTTCTGTGTTTTTAATGCCATTAACCTGCTAGCATGTTTGATACTTTGCCATGGCCTTCATCTTTCTCTTTTACTTATCTGACCCTCTCCTATGTTAAGCACTTTGGTATACCACTGGTTTTTAAATGTGCTATATAAATAAAGTTTGTTGTTGTTGTTGTTGTTTATTAATCCCAGAAAAAGGGCAAGTTGTTCACCGCTACTCCCACACAACATGTCAAGGCCGAGTTCATCAACAATGAGGTTACAGAATAAATAAAAACAAAGTAAAATAAAACATAGAATAACAAAGATAAATGTCTAAAAATGAACAACCACAGAAAGATTAAGCTAACTGAGCTTATACCTGAAAGGATACCTGTTTGCCATAAAAAGAAAAAAAAGAAAAAAAAACACATTTAAAAAAATATTAAGTAAGAGTATATTAGATAAGTATACATGTTACAGCACAGTCAAACATATGGTTTTACATCTAACCCAACATTTCTGGGATGAATTTTAATGAAAAGCTTGCATACACAAACAAGTTGTTTCAAACAAACTATTGATTCAGCCATCCTGATAGGCTGAAGCAGATTGTTCAAAAGTTTGGGTGCTGAAGTTGGCATTGTTTGGACATGGGCAGAGGAATATTGGATACGGAGCAGTCAGTCAGCGGAAAAAAGCAGAAGAACCATGCAGCGGTGGTCAAGTACCATCAGGAGAGCAAAGAAGCAGCAGACCCACCAATAACAAGACAAACATAAGGACATAACAGCAGGCAAGACAGCAGCTCCTCAGGGAGGAATTGTCACAAAAATTTAGTGGGCACCAGTGGAGTGTAACTACAACGGTGACCCCCAATGGACACACTACCATGACAGCAAAGCCCAAGGGGAAAAAGGATGCTGTTTTCAATTGCAGGTGATCAGATACGTGCCCTCACTACAAAGTAATCATTGTAAATGCCATGAGCCTAACCAAGCTGAACATCTTTATGTTAAAGGAAAGCAACTAATGCAACCATGGAAGGACTCGAACCCTTAATCTTCTGAGCCGAAGTCAGACGCCTTGGGCCACGTGGCCACACACAGAGACAGCTACAAGTAGCCCTGAACCTGTGCACTGTATACTTAAGCTACTGGTGCCTTTCAAGCCAATTAAATAACAAAAAAGTCTTCATGCATTCTCAGTCATCCTGGTAAGGAAATCCCAGAAAGCTGATGCAGTTCATGTAAACACAATGTTTCGTCACTGATGCAAATAACTTCTTCAGTCTTAGCTGACTGCAGGTTTCCTTAACCTTATAAACAGTACATTGGCATAATGGCCAAAACTAGTACCACTGACAGACAATGGGCTGTGACTTCAGTTTCATTATCCTTAAAATGCAAAATGGCACTACCATTGGTCAATGGTTATAAGTAGCATTCACAAAGAGTGGCTGCACTCTATGGAACGCCAGGACTGCCATAATGAGAATCTGCGAATGCAACATGTGGAACACGGAGAGTGGAATATGTAAACAAACCGGTTAACATAACCCCCCTCGGTGCACTACTGATGGGTGAGGCTGACAGATAAAATTATTTCATGATGAGAGCCAGGCGCCAGGACTGCCAAAATGAAATAAATAAATATATCATTAAATAATTAATTAAATGTGTCAATAAATAATTAATTACATGTGTCAATAATTAATTAAAATGTGAAATACATAAATAATTAATTAAATGTGTCAATAATTAATTAATTACATGTGTCAGAACTATTTATTTAATTAATTAATTCCAATTTTAATTAATTATTGCCACATGGTGTATTTAATTAATTCATGGTGTATTTAATTAATTCATTATGGCAGTCCTGGCGTTCCATAGCACTCACAGCATTGTAAGATGGTGAAAGACATACCCTTTTTCCTTAAATCCCCACTCAAACCAGCATTCAGCCATGTCCAGGATGTGCACATCCTCATCACTGAAAGAGTACATTTGACTAGTTTTCTACAACTGCAATGAAAAAATATGCAAGAGTCAAGATTCAAATGCTAACTTTATTGTCATATGTAGGCTCTGGACAAAGTTGCTGCTACTGTAAGCTTTCTGGTTTCTGCTTAGGAATCAAAAGCCAAAGTGCTAGTGATTGCTGATACTGACCGGTCATGTTTGGTTGCATGCAAATAAAGAATCTGCCGAGAGATCCAAGTCAATCTCAAAACCAATGGGCATTACTCGAGAACTATTTAGATTTGTGTTGTTTTATTTGTAAACCTTAATCGAACGGTGGAGGTCAAGTTATGCTCTGGAGAGGAGAAGATGTTGGGGCTGCAAACTGAGCAGGAGTGGTAAGGTAGTCAAACTAATAAGACTAATAAAATAAGACTTGATAAGATAACTATGATATCATTAAGGCAATTATGTTATCTCTGACAGCCTTAATCATAAGTGGCCAGTATGTGGCCCATGCCCATTACATTGGCATTAGTAGCACCAGGCTCTAACCTTCTGAATTATGCAGCCCAAACATGCAGTGAGAAAAACAGATTTTTTTCTAATTTCAATTCAATTCAATTCAATTTTATTTATATAGCGCCAAATCACAACAAAAGTCGCCTCAAGGCGCTTCATAGATACAGAGAAAAACCCAACAATCATATGACCCCCTATGAGCAAGCACTTTGGCGACAGTGGGAAGGAAAAACTCCCTTTTAACAGGAAGAAACCTCCGGCAGAACCAGGCTCAGGGAGGGGCGGCCATCTGCTGCGACCGGTTGGGGTGAGAGAAGGAAGACAGGATAAAGACATGCTGTGGAAGAGAGACAGAGGTTAATAACAGATATGATTCAATGCAGAGAGGTCTATTAATACATAGTGAGTGAGAAAGGTGACTGGAAAGGAAAAACTCAATGCATCATGGGAATCCCCCGGCAGCCTACATCTATTGCAGCATAACAAAGGGAGGATTCAGGGTCACCTGGTCCAGCCCTAACTATATGCTTTAGAAAAAAGGAAAGTTTTAAGCCTAATCTTAAAAGTAGAGATAGTGTCTGTCTCCCGAATCCAAACTGGAAGCTGGTTCCACAGAAGAGGGGCCTGAAAACTGAAGGCTCTCCCTCCCATTCTACTTTTAAATACTCTAGGAACAACAAGTAGGCCTGCAGAGCGAGAGCGGAGCGCTCTAATAGGGTGATATGGTACTACAAGGTCATTAAGATAAGATGGGGCCTGATTATTTAAGACCTTGTATGTGAGGAGCAGGATTTTGAATTCAATTCTGGATTTAACAGGAAGCCAATGAAGGGAAGCCAAAACAGGAGAAATATGCTCTCTCTTTCTGGTCCCTGTCAGTACTCTTGCTGCAGCATTTTGGATTAGCTGAAGGCTTTTCAGTGAGTTTTTTGGACATCCTGATAATAATGAATTACAGTAGTCCAGCCTGGAAGTAATAAATGCATGAACTAGTTTTTCAGCGTCACTCTGAGACAGGATATTTCTAATTTTAGAGATGTTGCGCAAATGGAAGAAAGCAGTCTTACATATTTGTTTAATATGTGCGTTGAAGGACATGTCCTGGTCAAAAATGACTCCAAGGTTCCTCACAGCGTTACTGGAGGCCAAGGTAATGCCATCCAGAGTAAGAATCTGATTAGATACCATATTTCTAAGATTTTCAGGGCCGAGTACAATAACCTCAGTTTTATCTGAATTAAGAAGCAGAAAGTTAGCGGCCATCCAGGTCTTTATGTCTTTAAGACATTCCTGCAGTTTAACTAATTGGTGTGTGTTATCTGGCTTCATGGACAGATAGAGCTGGGTGTCATCTGCATAGCAGTGAAAATGTATGCTATGTCTTCTAATGATGCTGCCTAAGGGAAGCATGTATAATGTAAACAGAATTGGTCCTAGCACTGAACCCTGTGGAACTCCATAATTAACCTCAGTGTGTGAAGAGGACTCTCCATTTACATGCACGAATTGGAGTCTATTAGATAGATATGATACAAACCACTGCAGTGCAGTACCTGTAATACCTACAGCATGTTCTAATCGCTCTAATAGGATATTATGATCAACAGTATCGAACGCTGCACTGAGGTCTAGCAGGACAAGCACAGAGATGAGTCCACTGTCAGAGGCCATAAGAAGATCATTTGTAACCTTCACTAAAGCTGTTTCTGTGCTGTGCTGAGCTCTGAAACCTGACTGAAACTCTTCAAATAAACCATTCCTCTGCAGATGATCTGTTAGCTGTTTGACAACTACTCTTTCAAGGATTTTTGATATGAAAGGAAGGTTGGAGATTGGCCTATAATTAGCTAAGACTGCTGGGTCTAGAGATGGCTTTTTGAGTAAAGGTTTAACTACAGCCAGCTTGAAGGCCTGTGGTACATAGCCGATTATTAGAGATAGGTTGATCATATTTAAGATCGAAGAATTAATTAATGGCAGGACTTCTTTGAGCAGTTTTGTAGGAATGGGGTCTAAAAGACACGTTGATGGTTTGGAGGAAGTAATTATTGAAGTTAACTCAGAAAGATCAATTGGAGAAAAAGAGTCTAACTTAATATCAATGGTACTAAGAGTAGCTGTAGATAATATTACATCTGTGGGATGATTATTGGTAATTTTTTCTCTAATGATAAAAATTTTATTTGTGAAGAAGTTCATGAAGTCATTACTAGTTAACGTTAAAGGGATGGTTGGCTCAAAAGAGCTCTGACTTTTTGTCAGCCTGGCTACAGTGCTGAAGAGAAACCTAGCGTTGTTCTTATTTTCTTCAATCAGTGATGAATAGTAAGATGTTCTGGCTTTGCGGAGGGCTTTCTTATAAAGCAGCAAACTATTTCTCCAGGCTAAATGATGATCCTCTAGATTTGTGACACGCCATTTCCTCTCCAGATTACGAGTCATCTGCTTTAGGGTACGTGTTTCAGAATTATACCACGGAGTCAGGTACTTCTGATTTGAGGCCTTAGTTTTCACAGGAGCTACAGTATCCAGAGTCGTACGTAGTGAGGAGGTGAAATTATTAACAAGATAATCGACCTCTGTTGGGGTAGCGTTCAGATAGCTACTCTGCTCTGTGTTGGTACAGGGCATTGAAGATGATAACAGTGGGTGGATTATATTCTTAAACTTAGTTACAGTGCTTTCAGAAAGACATCTACTTTGATAAAGTCTACTCTTCACCGCTGTGTAATCAATTATTGTAAAAGTAAATGTTATCAGGAAATGATCAGACAGGAGAGGGTTTTCAGGAAACACTGTTAAATGTTCAGGTTCGATGCCATATGTTAATTTGACCAAATATGGAAGATGCCAGAATCACCAGGTCATTTTGAAACACTTGAGCACCACAAAGGGCGTCATGGTTGACTGTAAAGTCCCCTCGCCAGACACCTTCTCCATTAAGCCATATGCTCATACAGTTCAGCTGCACCTTATTTATAATGGGGCATAGTCCTACCTGACAACATCCAAAATCAATCTGCCATTCCTTGCTCAGCATAGACAGTTTCCCCTTCAAAAACACACTGTATGCGAGGTTTTGGTTTTTTTTGTTTTTTGTTTTAGCTGAACCACCTGGAAAGTGGTGGGTTTGTCTAGCGTTTGTCCCCACTTGAACTGAAGTCATCATTAAAAAGCAGATTAGTTTTTGGTTATTTTACTTGTAAAGAAAACAGAAATCTCAACCTTGAATATAGCTAACGGCTTCCCAACCCCAGCAGCCTCTGCTTAGAGACAAACTGATCCGTATGCCTGTGTGAACAGAATCACTAAGGGACATAAACCATCAGACTTTTGAGCTGAAGTCAAACGCCCTGTCCATTAGGCCACATGGAGATACTCTAAGCTGTGGTATTAAACCTTATTTATTACCAGGCAAAGTCCCACCTGGCTGAACATCCAAAATCAATGCACTGAAAGTGTAGATGCTGACTAATTATTTGTTTTCTGTACACCCCTGAAATGTTTGTTTATAGCATTTAGGGGTAAAATGTTGGCACCGAGACTTCAGCGTCAACTTCAGCTTATTTGGCTGGAGCAGATGTGCTGTTTGTGAGCCCTCATTGGGCTGCAGAGGGCACACGTCTGGCCAACTTAAGCAGTGAAAAGAGCGTCTTCATTAACATGCACAGCCAGCCGCTTCCTGTGAAACAGGCCTTTGTCACCCAGCAGATGCCCAAACACAGCGAAAAGAGGCAGAAAGAAGAACATAGATGGATGCTATACGAGCCATTATGAACAGAGAGAGGGCCACAGAGGGAGAGGTTTGGCACTTTGTCTGTTTATCTCAGTTAATCTTAATTAGTCCTGAGGTGTTTGGTAAATAAATTTCAGTTTTACGCTCCTCGGTTTAACCAACATGGCATATTAATAACTCAAATAAATTTTTGTGTGTTTAATCATTTAACCACATATAAACGCCAGGACTGGACCAGGTCACAGAGATGTCATCTGCTGGTTTCTGGCATTTTCAGGGTTCAACAGTTGAGGCTAGCCACCGCCATGCTGTTTTGTTTGGAGCCAGAGTTGCCATGTTTAGAAGATAGAGTGCTACATTATCAGCTAACTCTAGCAAGTGTAGCTTGTTAAGTAATTAACAAATTAGTGCTAAGCGATGGGCTGCTTTCACTCAAAACTGATGCACAAACTTCTTGGATGTACACTTAACCGCACAATACCACATGTTCTTCCTTCTCACTAGGGCGATCGTGGCTCAAGAGTTGGAAGTTCGTCTTGTAATCAGGAGGTTGCCGGTTCGAGTCCCAGCTTGGACAGTCTCGGTCATTGTGTCCTACTGGTGATGGCCAGAGGGGCCGATGGTGCGATATGGCAGCCTCGCTTCTGTCAGTCTGCCCCTGGGCAGCTGTGGCCACAACTGTAGCTGCCTCCACCAGTGTGTGAGAGTGAATGAATAGTGGAATTGTACAGCGCTTTGAGGTTCTCGAAAAGCACTATATAAATGCAATCCATTATTATTAGCCAGTATGAGGTTTGGACCTTGGAGTTAACCGGCTGCCGTGTACAAACCTTGAAGCAGTTTTATTCTCCACCAAACAATATTCAGTGACTGAGTTTCATGACAAGTTTATGAGAGGTGAATTAATTCTTATTACTTATTCATTTGAATTCTGTCAAGGCTTAAAGTTGACTGTTGAGCCATAACAGTGGGTGTAGCTGCTAGCTGTCAGCCAGTCTTCATGTCAGCTAATTAGAGTCACTGAAACTCTCCACCACATCTGTGCTGGTGGTGAAATCATTATCTGACAATCCCAAAATGTTGATTCTGTTCATCTGGATGTAGCATTTTCTGTGGGAGAAACGTTCCTTCGCCATTTGACTTCTTTAGTCAACTAAAGACGTCACTTGGATGAAAAGGCTACGTCCAGATGAACAGAAACAACTTTTTGGGATTTAGTTACCTGGATGATTGAGAATGCATCATGATATCTGACAATGAATATGCAAAACCTAAGTATAATGCCTGTTGCATTAAATATGACACAGGCTTTGCAACTATCCATTTTATAGCCAGCATAGGAGTTGAACCTATGACGTCGGTGTTATTAACACCACACTATAGTCCTGGGATAATGCCAAGGTCACAGGGAAAAGGCAATACATTTGGCATCTTTAATCAGGTGGGAATACTTTATAAATATGCATTGATGTTTACAGATGACACTGTAATCTGTAGTCAAAGGGT
The DNA here is from genome assembly GCF_057381915.1 of Diplotaxodon limnothrissa. NCBI lineage: Eukaryota > Metazoa > Chordata > Actinopteri > Cichliformes > Cichlidae > Diplotaxodon > Diplotaxodon limnothrissa. The sequence continues at coordinate 26,752,137 of NC_140617.1, read as the reverse complement.
CGAAGCAGGTCGAAGTGATCTTGGACAGGTGGAGGTATGCTCTGAAGAGAAGATCAATAAAAAGTTTAATCATGTAAAGGGAAAGCCGAAAGGAGCAGAGGTAGTGCACATGGATGAGTTTAAATACCTCAACCATCCAAAACAACAGACAGTGCAGAAGAGAGTGCGGGCAGGTTAGAGTGGGTGGCGACAGGCGTCAGCGATGATTTGAGACAGAAGGTTTGCAGCGAGAGTGAAAGGCAAAGTTTACAAGATGGTAGTGAGACCAGCTAAGATGCATGGCTATGAGATAGTGGCACTGGAAAAAAAACAGGAAATGTTAATATTTAATTGGAAGTGACCAGGATGGACAAGATTAGAAATGAGTACATCAGAGGGACAGCTCAGGTGGAGCAGTTTGGACACAAAGTTAGAGAGGCAAGGCTGCGATGGTTTGGACATGTTAGAGGAGGGATGGATGTACTGGACAAAGGAAGTTGAAGGTAAAGTATGAAAAAAAGAGGAAGACTTCAGACAAGGAGGACATACAGAAGGGCAGTGTGGAGATTACTGAGTGACGACATCAGAAGTCATGAAAATAGGCCACGAAATTAATCTGCTCTCTTATTTTAAAGTTTGCAGAGTCAGTGCTGGTTCCTGCAGGGCTGCAGTGGAGTGAGGAGAGGTGGACACTTGGGATTGGTCAGCACTTTGAATGACAGGTTAACTGACCTCAGACCTGCACCTCCTCACACCCCCACCCACATACTGGTCCAGTATAAAGACTGCAGCCCATCCTCAGCCTCTGCTCTCTGGACTTCTGCCTGCACTCGCACAACAGTAAGTCTTTGTTTTTTGTATTTTATGTCGCAGCAAAGAGACAAAAGCTATTTCTAGTAAGTTTCATGACTTTTTTCAAGGACTTGTTAAACACAAAAAGAAAATCTAAAATTAAGAAGGATTCGTTACCGTATCAATACTGCCCGGCATTTAAGGCTAAAGCGGGGCATTTTTTGCTCTGTAATGCTGGTAAAACGAATTAATTTAAGTCTCTCTGTTAATTATGGAGTCCGATTTTTTTATATCTGCAAAGGAAAATCATCAGCACGTGAGTAAAAAAAGTTTTGTTAACTGCGGTTAAGTGCTTAAAATGAAGGCAAGTTGACTTCTTTTTGATTCGTCAAGACATTTCACCCCTCCACAATCCTAAAATGAAGTTCATCTGCCTTCATTTCAAGCACTTAAGCTACCATGAACCTGCACAACTGAGGACCTGCACAGGCTTTAACTGTGGTCCATTTACTCAAGCATAATGGCCACCTTTCTTTGCCAAATGGTCAGAAAAAAAAGATGTCAAATAAAGTCATACAGAGCCAATCCTTGTACTTTCCACATGTTAATAAATGTGGTCCACTCCCAAATTCTAGAAATGCTAAAAAGAACAACCCTTGGTATTATGTGGATTAGTGTTATTTAAGTACTTTTACTTGTGTTTTTTTCAGGAATCATAAATCAATACTTTTAAGTTCATCAGAATATAATTTATATAATATATAAGAAAATAATTCAGCGACTTCATATTTATATATTATATATATTTAAAAATATATATAATTTCAAAAAAATATATAAAAGTGATTTAACTTTCTTTGAATCTCCCAAAATGGTCTTAAGATTAACGCTTTTATTTACTTTACTTTTCAAGGTTTAACAGACAGGTGACGATGACTGACCTGGAGACCTCGATGGCCACCATCCTCGCTGTGTTTCAGAAGTATTCGGAGAGAGAAGGAGACAAACATAAACTGAAGAAGAGCGAGCTGAAGGACCTGCTTCATGACGAGCTCCCAGATCTGATGGCGGTGAGATGAGAAATTTGTAATAATATATATATATATATATATATATATATATATATATATATATATATATATATATATATATATATATATATATATATATATATATATATATATATATAATTGAGATTTAAAAGCATATGACATAAACTGTTAAGCACCAGTTTGGAGTTTTGTTGTCCCGAGCTGAACCCGTCCTCCCTCCCTGCAGCATGTGAATGACCAGGCTGCGCTGGACAGCCTGATGGACAGCCTGGACACCGACGGCGACGCCGAGTGCAACTTTCAGGAGTTCATGACATTCATCTCCGTAGTTACCGTCTGTTGCCACGAGTTTTTCAAGGACGAGCACGAATAAGGAGGTGGCAGCGGGCGGGAAGACAAAGGGGAGCCACAGTACATTATAAAGAAGCAGAAGCCTAGCAACGCACAAACTGTCGATGCCCTCACAGCAGCGCAGGGTGGAGGAAACACAATCCAGCCACCAGCCACCATTACGTGGCTGGTGGCTGGTAAAAAGCTCCAGTCTAGTGTCTGAAATCAGCCTCGTTTGTGTTTTCATTTCTAGATGGCATGTAAAGTCTTCAAAATGGCGGCAAAGATTGGTACAAAAGGAGGAACTAAAGTAGCTCAAGCAGAACAAATCTTAAAAGTGTTTCACTATATGTTTGGCCACCAAAGCCAACCATTTATCAATCAATACATGTTACACCTTTATTCCCGTACTCTTTATCATTTCCCATCACTTTGTATAAGTAAAGGCTTTGTATATGTTACAGGTTTTGGAGAATGGCTGCTACATTTGGCTGCTGTTCTAGCAGTGAAATTATAAAAGTTGTTTATATACTACATCATGGACTGCTAAATCAATCTTACAGCCACAAACCGTCAGTTTGGGACTTTGCATGTAAAACCCTGAATGACCATATCAAGTTAACCGCTTTAGGAGTCAAATAACTAACTAAAGAGCCCCCTTTAGGCAGTTATTTGACTAAATGAAATATTGACTATCAAATATTGAAAGCAACGTTAAGGTTTGATGTCATATAATAAATTAACTAACTGGCTAGTAAAAGTTTCAAAATGACTTGTGGGTCCTTTGTTAAATTGATCATTAGGGGCATTAAATAAGTAACAGTATTTGGTTGCTTTAGTCGTAGTATAAGTAGTATGTCAGACAAATGATGACAAACACAAAGTTCTTCAATACGGCTTTTAAAAGAATGTTTTTCAAACTACAAACTGCCTGAAGGGCTTTGTTTTGATAGTGGCTTGCAGCTCAGTACTTCACAGTATCATAGTTTGGAAATATATGTTGTAAGCTGAGCTTTATATTAAAAGCTCCTGAATAGCTAGTGAATAGGTTTGTTCAGACAGTGATGAATCTTAAAAATCTTTAATACTAAACTAAGAAAGTAGCTAATAAGTTAGTTCAGTCTAGCAGCCACAAGAATGCATCCATGGTTTAAAAAATCTATCTGAATATCACATTTTGAAAATATTTGCAGTTTGCATTGTGGGCTAGTCAGTTACTAAGAGACTAACAGTCATTTAAGATTTTGCATGTGAGATTCTGGATAGTCAGTAAGTTGAGAAAGTTGACTTAAAGTTAGATAACTCAGCTATTTTAGGAGCCAAATAATTGTGTAAAGGGGGGAAATATTGCAGATAGTGAAACTTTAAAAGAGGGAAGTGAGGCATGAGGGGGAGAAAAGTTAGCTAGTAAAAGTTTTAAAAATGGCTTGTGAGTATGAGCTATTCTAACACCTCGTTTGTTAACTTTAACTGTATAGCAGTTGGGGGAAAAGTACCTGGTAAGTTGGACTTCATTTTAAAAGCACTTAAACAGCAGATGGGTTTGGGATTTGTTTGCCGAGCTCAATCCATTCCTGAAAATTGAATAAAGCGCTGAAACTGAAAAAGTTTCATAGCTTTAGGAATCAATCAAGAATCTGAATAACACTATTGGTTTGTTTTTAATCTTACATACTATCATAGTTTGAATTTGGTTTGTGGACTTGTTAAAATTCACAACATAGTGATTTGGAGATAAATATAAAATAGCAAATACTGAATGCAGCAATTTAGGCACACAAAAAAAATATTTCATTGGCTTGTAAAAGGTTCAGTTTGGCTAGAGAGTTTAAAGTGTTCTAGCTCCTCCGTTGTTAAACTCAAATTACTTAGAGACTTCACAGGTGTTGAAAAGCGCCTAAAAAGGATTTTATCGTCTAGTTCTTTTGATATTTGTCTTCTGAATCATTCCTTACATTTTTAAAATTCGACAAAGCCACTAAACTGATAAAGTGGCTGGCAAGTTAAAATGAATTAAAAAATGAATATCAAATTTTAAAAGTAAATTTTAGGTTTGTGTAAAGTTGCTATAGTCATCTTTTGGAGACACTTTAATGAGTTTATTAGGTCAAAAGTCATCAATGGCCACTAAATCTTGAGAAAGTTGCTTAAATGCGAATCAACATTAAGCATATTCTTAAAACGATTTCATTTATGAAACTGCGTATACCATCAAACATATTCACAAAGACAGTAGGAGCTTTAAATCTTATTTGATTGGCAATGCAAAGATTTTATTTTACTTATTTTTTGGTGCTTTGTCCCACTGTAGCTGCTGCTTTGCTTAACCCCTGATATTGTCGACTTGTTTTTTCTTGTTAGAAAAAAAAATGCTGGTAGTTTTCTGTCTAATTATTCTTTTTTTCATTTGCTCTCAAAATCTCTAAATCTGAAAAATGGCTATTAAGATAATGAAATTCAAACAGTCTATCCCTCTTAAAGGTCTAAACGGCTATCAGATTTTAAAATTCAACTTTTAATTGGCTCATAAAGACATTCAAAAATGGCTTGTGAGTTTTCATTTAGACGTCACATTGGAAACCTCTTTCAATAGTTTGAAGTCAGAGTGTTTAATAAAACTGTAGATTGTACATGTTTTATGTGTTATTTACATCTACGTTTATTTGATGTTTTGGTAAAAATTACATCGAGGTCAAAATGGTTAAAATGACTAATACGTATCTTAAAATAGTTGCTGGTAGGCAAGTAATTAAAATGACTTTTAACTGACTTTAAATGTTAGCTTGTAGTTGCTTTAGCTCTTTGTAGGTTTACATGTATTCAGCATGAGAAGCAAATCTAAATCATTATAGATGTAGAAATGATCAGTTAAACAGTGCAACAGAAGAGTTTGTCGGATGTGCATCATGACATGTTGAATGTTGGGTTGTTTGGACGTTGGTGATACGAATTTAATTAAATGGTCAGTTTGTGACTTAGTCAGTCAATATTTCTGTAGCGAGGGGACAAAGAAGGCTGTTTATTCTTGTCTTGGGTGGCTGTCAGAAGAATTCAGAGACGCACTGCAGTAATATTTACATAGCAGTTCTGCAGAGTTGCTCAACCATTAAAAGTTCATATGTTGTTTTTCTCTGTGGTTTTACTCCTAATATATTTGTGTTATGCCAAAGTGAGCACGGTGACAATAACAAAAAAGTATTCGGAGAGCCCTGACAACGAAATACTTGTAGCCGTTTAGTTTAACAGTGCTCTTTTAGTGTTTCGAATGTCACTGGCCTGCAGGTCTTTCCTGTTTAGCAAAGAGGCTATTCAGGAAAAACTGAAGTTCAGTTTGTCCTTTTAGCACATTTTTTTAGAAGATGTTTTTTTAAGGAAATGTGAGAAGCTTTTTTAAGACTTATTGAGACCAATACTGAACTAAAACACAGTGAAATTTAAATAAATACACTAAATGGTCCAGTGGTTAGTCTTTTCTGAGGCACAGAAATGTTTAGTATTTTATTCCTGTAACTTCACATTTGCAGCACAAATATGACTCAGTGTGAGTCATAAAAATTAAGTGGCATCAGTGGATATTTCTCTTTAGAGTGCACCTTAATCAGCATGTTTCATCTTTATGACAGTTTTTTAAAGCATCCATTCATTTTCTTAATGGCTCATCTATTTACGGTCTCTTAGGTGATGGAGTCTATTCATGCTGATTTTGGGATGATGATGAGGTACATGACAGGTCATCAGAACATGAATGGATTGCTAAACAAGTCCAACATTTCTTAAAGTTTAATGGAAATACTTCAAATAATAAAATAAGATACAAATATGAAGGAGAGTCAGGTGAAGTCCACAACCTCTTTTGATCAGCAGTTCACAGTTATAACAGTCCAAGAAATTCTGGTGATCTGTACGTGCTCCTTCAAGAACAGCCATCAAAACTCATTCATCACAAGTGTGAGCTTAAAAGAAAAATACATCAAACTAATCATTCCCTTTATCATCGACGGAAGCTGTTTGTTATTACTAGAGTAAAAATCGGATAGCAACATCCTTGGTACCAAGAAAAACACGGTGCAACAGGGGATTTGGTTGCCAACTGGTTGTATTCTGGGTATATTCGAATAAAAAAAATTAGAATTGTGAATGCCTATGTCATGTTGCAGTTAAATAACTGTCCTGAGAAACTATGCAAGAATTTCTGTTTCGGATTTTTTAGGTTGTGGCTGGACTGTAGATGTGAGTAGATAATTTCTGTATATGCAGACAGCGACAGAGTTTATCACAGTCAATCGCTGCATTGCCACAAACCGATTGGCAACTTGACCCCATTCAATTACAAACTGACAACAGACTGACTTCATGTTATTGCCGTTTCATCACAGCAAACCCAAGTCTCTTTGAAGATGGCAACTAACTGTGAGTGGTTGTCTTTAAAGCAACCACTTCAAAGGCAACAAGTTCCCAAATTCATTGTGTTCAGTAATAATATTGGTCATGCTATCCCAGCAACTGTTTTCCCAAGTGTAACTGTAGCATAACAGCCACTATTAGGTCTCATTTTTGATGTTGGGTTGTGGCATTAGCAAGATGGCAAGATTTCTGTCAAAGATTAATGGTCTAATGGTGTGTTTTAATACCAAACAGACCTAACCAAGTACTTTTTAGTGTCTAAACCTAACCAACAAGTGAACATAAATGAAAGTCAGAGGTACTAACGGCTGAAATGCCTCTTAACTCCACCACTCCTTCAACCTCCTAACAAACATTTTTTGATGGTCAATACTGACAGGGATAGTCATACACCTTGAATAGCATTGGTGGCATTATGTGACACAGCAGGATGAAAGTGTGCTGTGCAAGTCTATTACAGTGCAGATGGAGACAACCATCAATTCCTGCACTGAATCCATAATTAATTCAATATGCATGTATTTGGACTATTGGAAGAAATCCATGCAGGCACAGGGAAAACATGCAAACTCCACAAAAGAAAAATGTAATGAAACATATAACAAAAAAGTGCTAGATATATAGTTTAGTATAAGAACTGAAGGCAACCAAGAAAGACAAACTCCAAAAGTACAAAACAAGACCACAAGTAAAGAACACAGGAAGGCAACAAAACAATCTGACATACACAAAGGAGGGAAAAGAACAAAAGCAGGAAGTCAAACCAAAGCAAGACTAACTTTCAAAGTAAAACAGGAAGGCAAAAAACTAACACCATTTTCTTGTTAAGAAACCATCTTTATTTGTCTAAAAGAAGATGGTTCACATTAATAACCAGGCTGAAGGTAAGGATTATTCAGCACAGGACGTGCACAAGGGCCAAACAACAAAAACACACATACACACACACACACTGAAGTGCTCCTCTGTGTGTTAACAGATGATGCAAGAGGCGTTGTCAGCTGCATGCACTCAGACATCTGCAGGCTGTTTAGGATCAGAGAGGTGGAGTCAGCTCCGCTATTGGCCAGAGGGGGAACAGATCTCGACCCTGGGGACTGACACCACACCCATCCGTATGTGTGTTTGTGAGTGTGTTTTGAATTGTGTGTGTTGTCCAACGTACACTCTGTCGGCGTAGGAAGAGTTGCCTGCTGACTCTCAGAAACTGGTGAGCTTCTTTTTGTCTTTATGTCAAAATCCTTGCTGTGGTTTTGTGTTGCTTTGAGCAGAACGAGCTGCTCTGCAAACAAACTGTTGGGCACTTTGTTTTCAGGTTATAGTCAGTGGTCAACAATCTGTTCTCACTTATTTTAAAAGTTGCATGTGTGAAACTAACGTACTGTTTTAGTGGAAACAAATAAAAACCTTAGGCACCTCAGTTAGGGATGTTTAAAGAGCATTAAACTCAAATAACCTGGTGATTAAAGTGTCATATTTGTGCATTACACTTTAATGCTCTGCAGCTGTTTACCCGAAGCATGACTCTTGTTATGGAGGCAAACGTCGACGCTTTGGATGCATTTTAGTGCGACACCTCGAGTTCATGAGTCAGGAAAAAATGGATTTCCCTTGAAAGGCTCTATTGTGTGGTGAAATGTGCTAAGATGGAGCATTTTACAAATGAAATGTTCACCGGGTCAGAAAAACCCTGACACAATTGGAGATGCTGACTGGATTTCTCACTTGCAGACACAAACTTAGTTCACTGCTGTCAAAACATCTGGCAGAGAATTCAAATCTGGCTCTGAGAAAAAAGTTCCTGAGGGGATCACGATACAAGAAGTTAAAACTAATCACTTTAAAAGGAAGGGTTATACAACTGTTGGTTTGGGTTTCCAGCTTATTTCCTGGATATGCTCCTCATAACATTTCTTTAAAAATTTCCTGATCGTAAGCCTCAAGGATTCACATGAGGTAATAGGATAAAATGAAAACTGAACATTATTTCAGGCACCTTTGTGTATTGAGTTTCTAATATGTTAGGATCCAAGTTAGGGTGTTGTTTGTGGTGGGAAAAGCTTAATGTGTGCACTGACAAGACTGTAAAGATGTCAGGCAAGAAAATGAAAGTCTGACCTGGTACCAATGTTGCTTTTTTGGTGTCAGGGAAACAAACAAGCACAAGGTAAGTTGAACAAAAACTGATGAACACTGGTCATTGGCTTTGCAGTCAACAAAATCAATACCCATGTTCAGAGGATGCTGAGGCATCTCTAAACCTGAACTCTTGATTCAACAACCTGAGTCACTTTTTTAATAGACAGAAATTTGTTGATCATCATCATTATACCAAACTCATTAAGGTTGAGGAGGAAGCTATGGCTCAGGAGGTAGAGTGGGCCATCCATCCATCCACCCATCCATCCATCTATCTATCCATCCATCCATCCATCCATCCATCCATCCACCCATCCACCCATCCATCCATCAGGTAGTCAGTGATTGGATACCAAGCTCCTACAGCATATGTGTCAAAGTGTCCTTAAGCAAGACACTGAACCCCCAGTTCCTCCCAATGCATCTATCAGACTGTTTGAGTACCCATGATAACAGAATAAAGTACTGGATGAAGGTGTTTGGATGGTGAATGGGGTTGGTAGTAAAACATTCCTTTCCATAAGTATCAGTCCGTTAAGCAGCCGCTACGTCCATCGTCATCACAAAGTTCTAGCCAATGATTACTGAACTTACAAAAATTCCCAGACTGCACTGCACATCTGTAAAGTGTCATTAGAGTCAGACTCAATGGGTGGAAGCAACACAAAGTATTATGTAAGGCCTGTAGCCATTTCTCTCATGCTCGTCTCAACAATTTCTAGTTTATATTTGCTGGAAACACATATCTATGTCAATGTTCAGAATGAGAGAGCATTTAAATCCCTGACAAGACATTAAAATGCACAGGGATTGACCAGGGATTAGCCTTCCAGAATCCAGGGGGCCATATAAACTGTATCCATGATGTTTAGCCATGTTTATGTCCTTTTTCTTTCTTGACAGTCAGCAAAACTTTAAAACTACTTCTTACCTCCTGAACAAGTAGTTTTTAACACCTAAGCCTAACAGAATAGTTTCTGTGGCCTTTATTGCTTAAAGCTAAATAAATAGATTTTAATGAGAATTAATAACACAATAAACCAATCAAACCAATATCCCCAATCATCACGAGCTGTGGGTTGTGACCTAAAGAATGAGATCCCACATACAAGCAGCTGAAATGACATTCCTCCAAAGTGTGGATGGGATCAACTTTAGAGAGACGGTGAGGAGCTCGGTCTTTAATAAAGGGCTCAGAGTAGAGTGGGAACGTCCTACGTGAGGAGGCCCCAGGCCAGAGCCAGGACATGCTGGAGAGATTACATCAGCAGATGGTCCAGCGTAAAATAACTAAAATATTACTAAAATGCAGCTAATTAAGAGGAAAATTTGTAGGAAATTAGCTGCACTAGCTGTAAATGAAATTATCATCAGTTTAACTGCAAGAAGAATTTTATTCATAAATCATGCTGTTTCTTCACAGGTCACTTCAGCATGAACGCTCACGCAACAGTGCCCCCTTTGTCAGGAACAAGCCCCTCTCCTTTTTCAGACCTTGTGACCAAGATAGGACCCAAGGGTATGTGCCTGGAAAATGTGTGAATTGTCTTTTATTTTATTTCACCATAACAGTTGTTCAATAAACATGAATATAGCATAAGTAGACCACAGGGAAACATCACTCATCTATCTGCTGTCTGTTGTTGCTGCTTAAATGTTTTTTTTACACTTTTATTATTATTTTAATTTGTTTGATAAGTTTGTATATGTGTTTATTCAAAATCTTAACAGTGTTCATAAAGAGATTAGTTGATTTATATTTTATATTAATCTAATTCTGCTACACAGGATTACAGTTATAATAAAATATTCGCATTTGTATAGTTATTTCTTATGAATAAATCAAAAACAAATACAAAAGAGTTGGTGCGCTACAGGATTTGTTGACATCTTGAAAGAGCAATTTGCCGGTTTAGCTACAGCTGTTATTTCTCCTGTGCACTGGTGGGTGTATTGATTTATCACAGATGACAAAGATGACCTACAGGAGGATCCAGAGTGTTATGACAAAGTGCTGATTTTTTTATTTTCAGTTTAATGTCAGGTACTGTAGAGATTATCGTGTATTTGTAAATGTGATGGTTACATTTCACACAGTGCATTCCATAATGATTCAAGACTATTCTGTATATGAGCACTGTACATGTCTGTGTCCGATGTCTGATTATCGAAGAAGACCACTAAAATCACGGTGATTAATGCCTATCAAAGATTTTTTTCATTAGGATCTGTATTGGTCATGATGTCTGCACAGACTGGAGCTGGAGTCCATGTGCAGAACTCAGTGGGACACTGGAAAAGCAGCTGATTGCCCCACTAATCACAAAATAATTGCCTTATAAATTGTATAATTGCACCATTATTTTTGCTTGAATAACAAATTTAAACCAGCCCCAAAAATCTTATCACATGCATAATCATTTTTTTAATAGATTTAGATTTTAGGACACTAAAATTCAACATCCAGTTTGTGGGACAAACACCCTGCAAACACAGTGAACCAGCCGAGATGTTTGTGTGCGTTAGCAGGGAGTGTCTTATCAGCCCGATGTCAGAGTGGAGCATGGGAAGGAGCGAGCGTGACGCCTCGGGGGTCTGTCGCTGTGGAGATAAGGGCCTAAAACGCTCGTACCTGTCCTCGTTTCCACAGCAGGGCCTGGCAGGACCAACGCAGCCTAGAAATAACTTTTATATTGAACTGCAACAGCCAAAGGGTCTTTTCTTAAGTGTTGTTAAACACTTAGTGTTCTCTGCTTCTTTTTAGAAGAATGCTTGATTAATATTAGACACATCAGATATAGAGATTTAACACATATGAACAACAAATTGCTGAATTCTGCTGTTAATAAGTCATCGTGTACACAGGTATCTTTCAAAAAACTGCGATTTTCAATTTCAGTTTGAAAGGTCTATCGACGTGAAATGCAAAAAAATGATGTTAAGCATTGTCAAGATGCCATAGCAACAGGTGGTGATACAGAAACACTGGCCAATCAGAAGTCTACAAACAGAAACAAACTGTAACATGCCATTGCAAAATAACCTGCAGTGCAAAAGTCTTGAGAAACATTTCTTTATATTTTTGCTTCCAAGGAGCCAGAATTTCCAGTAATGTTATAAAGTTCTCTTGAGCAACAGATCTTTAGGCCTTCTGAAGTTTTTTCTGTGGATATTGGCTGCTTTTTCACTCATTTTCACTTAAGGCACTTAACTCAAGGGATGATCCAGTGTTCCATCCATCCACTTCCGCTTATCCTTTTCAGGGTCGCGGGGGGCGCTGGAGCCTATCCCAGCTGTCATAGGGCGAAAGGCAGGGTACAACCTGGACAGGTCGCCAGTCTGTCGCAGGGCTAACACACAGGGACAGACAACCATTCACACCTAGTGGCAATTTGAATTATCCAATTAACCTATCCCCACAAGCTGCATGTCTTTGGACGGTGGGAGGAAGCCGGAGGGAACCCACGCAAACACAGGGAGAACATGCAAACTCCACACAGAAAGACCCCGGCCTGATGGTGGAATTGAACTCAGGACCTTCTTGCTGTGCAGCAACAGTGCTAACCACCGTGCCACCGTGCTGCCTCGATCCAGTGTTGTGTCTACAAATATCAGACAACTTAGCAAAGAATGAATTTCAAATAGCATCTTTAGGCACTTTGTTACTAGCAGCCTGTCACAAAAATATATCATTTGTTCAAATTTCTTTAATTTATTAAATACCAAAGTTAACACAGTTACAGACATAAAATAATATTTTTGCACCAACAAGCTGATTCCCAAAGAGCTTTAGTTGAAAACTTGGCATATCTCAGCATGGTGTGCAGTGTGTCCTTAAAAGATTTGAGGAACTAAACAAGTGGAGGACAAAAGAAAAGATGCATCAGCTCTTAAAACTATCTATAGCAGATCAACAGTATCTGGAAGTTATGTTCTTAAGATACTGGCTTTTTTTTCTGAACAGTAATTTTACTTTTTATTAGGTTCCTCAAAAGCATTATTGTTAATCAATTAAAGGTTAGTTTTTGAAGCGGATACTGTTACCTGTTGAAATATGTTACAAATGTATGCACAGTGACAAGAAAAAAAAGTGGCTATTTGTGTACATGAACAGCAAAAAATAGTTATTTCTGAACAAACACACCTATACACAACAGTTGTATTGGTATTAATGAGTTAACATGCTTTTCCAGGAACTTACAGCAAACTTTTTTTCTTGGTAAATCTTTGGAAAGTTAAAAGTGAAAGAGTAGCTCTGTTTGCATAAACAGTCATTTTTATTATCAGCAAACTTAAAACAACAACTTCTCATCAAATTTCATCATTATTATCCTTTAAATTTGGCTTTGATTTTCTTAAACTATGAAACTTTTAGGTACCATAAACCTCATAAACACTGATATATATATCTTTCTTGATTTTGCTCACTTGTTTTCTAAAATATGGTGTGTAACGTTTCTTTTTGGCCTTGCAGTCATGTTGCTTCTACACACACTGAGGCTCTTAAATTGACGGCCGTTGTTTGAATGCCACGCACGGCTGGACTCTGAGGGAAAATGTAAACACAAACGGCTGTTTGTGTCCCCCAGATAACTTAATATTGTGAGCTGCTGCTTGTGACAGTACATGAGCGAGGAGGCTGTAGATTGAGAGAATGATTCAAAATTTCACTTTGCCTTTGTCACTGACTTTTATCTGGACCTCTGTAGCTTTTCTACAAGATGAATCTGACACAGAAGTTTGTATTTTAACCTCTACTGTATGTCATTTGATTTAGATATCAAACGTCACCTGAGTTTGACTTAATTTTCATGTCTTTACAGAAACCTATGACACTGGAGATTTTGCCGCTTTGATTGGTGGTGAGAAGTGACTTCTTTTCTTATGATGTTCAACAATGAGTGTGAATCTGCTGAATTTTATTTCAGTTCACATGAATGAAAAAGATGTTCTGCTTAATAACTTGTTCTGTACGGATTAATGATTTTCAAATCTTATTTCCAACGACCAAATCATATGTAGTCAGGAATGTGATAAAATAATCATCGACCAATATAATAATACTAATAGCTTTAAATATAAAATGCAAGTTTTAAAGACTAAACTGTAGATGTAGATTTATTTAAATTAAATTATTAAATCTAAGGGATAAATAAGGAAATAGAAGAACATATTTGGAAATGTAATTACCTCTTTAATCTATAATTTTAGTAATTGATTAAATTTGGTTCTAATTTGTTAAAAGAAAAATTTTTACAGGTCTCGTATTCTCCAGAATTTTTTGTTTCAGTTAATGAAGTTTTTACTAATAGTGGGATATAAAATTGAAGTATTCTTTAATGTGTTAAAGTTTCTAAATTTGGATTTTTAAAAGAAGTTTTTATTTTATTAGTTTTTCTTTCTTGTTATAATTGTTACTCCAGCAGAAATGTTCACTAAATGCAAATGTCAGTTAATAATATATATCAGGTTTTTATGTCAGTTCATTACAGATATCAGTTCATGAAATACATGAACTTCGCTTTATAAGTGAAAAGTAAAAATAGAGACACAGCAGACTCCATAGGCAGGATATTGAATTCTATGTTGAATTGCAATGAAAGTGATGCTTTAAATGCATAGTTGGGGGCTCTGTGATGATATTTCCCTCTGTCGTCACAGGAATCGTAAGTGTAGTGCTGTTGTTAATGATCTGCGTCATCACCGTGCTGATGTGGTGCCTGTCCAGACATAAAGGCGAATACGTGACCAACGAGATGGAGGAGAAAGACGAGGACGCCGACAGCGGTGACGGCGACTCTGTTGGCTCTGATGAAGCGCTCCAATCTGAGGAACCTCTGACAGCCAAAGAGGAGAAATAAAGGGGGGGAAATGGGAAATAGTGACAAAAGCTTTGTAGCTTTGTTGCACTCAGCAAACAACAAATATGTGAGAAGGGAAGTTTAACGTTTTTAGAAGTAGCCGATTTTAAAAATTGCACTGAGCACCTTTGCACGTTGGCACCACTAAATGTGAGCAAAGCACGACTGTCTGAAATGTGAGCCCTTCTCAGGAATGTGAACAACCAAAAGAAACTAAGATGTGGTTTGTGTTCGGTAGACCTGTGTTTACATTGTTCCCTCCTTAAAAGCTCCACTTTAATGCAGCGACGCTGCATAAATTACAAGCAGGCATTTTCATGCTATGACTGACTGTGGTATCCTGAAGCAATGGTGGCCCCAAGGTGCCAAACAGAAAAAAGCAGAAAACACAAGACTTAAAGTAATGAAAAAAAAAACCAAGATGAGCTCAACTACAATAAAAAAAGAGAGGGAAGATGAAACAGAAAGAACAGAAAAAACTGCAAAAAGAACAAAAACAGTTTTAAAAGCAGCAGAAAACATAAACTAAAAAAACTGAAAAGTTATTCAGTGCATTGTTACACTTATTTCCCTTCAGATTGGCCTTCATTTTTCTCCATGGCTGTGTATTGATCATGAGTGCGGTCAGATGGCTGCATAAAAGGTTCTTCAGCAAATGTCAAAGGTGGGGTTATGGTCTGGACTCTGTTGTGACCAATCCATGCGTGAAAATGATGCCTCATGCTGCCATTGTCATCTGGTAAGATGCCTGCACCATCAGGGCAGGCAGAACCTGGTCATTCAGCACATTCAGGCAGTCAGCTGGCCTCACCGTTTGAACATAAATCATTGATAAACGTAGACCTGACCAACTGAACTCAACCTCACATCATAAGACTCCCCTCACAGGTCTCTACTGTTGGCACTAGGCATGCTACTTCATCCCAATGATGATTGATATAACCTCAAAATTTCATTTTTAAAGGACATTTGTGATAATGATATTTGTGTCTGAATTACATTTGATCTCAGACAGCAGCATTTATGAGTGCAAACAAAACAAAGGGCATTTTCCTTCTTTTCCATTGAGCTACTGTTACTGATGGTTGATTAGTTAATGTGCCAGCACCAAGCTGCAGTGGCATTATAGTCCAATAGTAGCCTTACATACTGTGCCACAACCTTAGTCAGATCTAGGTACAAAAGTAGCCCAGGCAGGGAAATAGCTTAAATAATTAGCTTAACAGTGCTAACATAACTGAACCTTGTAAATCTTCAGAAGGTGAACAATAAAATAAAATTGAAAAATAATTTCAACCTGACCTTGCTTAGAAATTTCCATCTGCTTCTTGCTCTTCCAATCTTATAGAGTGGAGCTAGCTCCAGCCATGCTAGCTTGACTTTGTTTCCTTTTGATTGCTAGCATCTGCTCCTCACGTGCCTTCAACCATGTATTTTTTGCCTCAACTTTTCCTCCATATTTTGCAGCGTACTGTATTTTGTTGGTGGTTGTTGAAGTGGCTTTCTTTTTTACTCAGAGCCCTCTCTCACTGTGAGACGTGCCTGTGTTGTGCCTGTAGTGTGAATATGGCACAGCCCTAGCACCCATCCCTCTGGAGCTAAATATGCGCTCGCCAGATGACATGACCTTTTCCCATTGCTCCTGAGCCCAGTCTGCTTGCTCCCTGTCCTTTTGTTTTCTCAGTTAGCATCACTGATCGGTGGTTTCCTTAAGGCTGTACAGCCTTTTAATGCCAATCCCCTGATTTTCTCTTCACACTGCCTGTGGAAGTGCTCTTAACTTGGTTATTAAACTTTGCCATGAGCTCTATTATCATTTTTTATGATTTGATTTCACTAAATATTTAAATGATCATTAAAGATTTTTATTTTATTTTTCATGATTTTTATCATTGTCCAGTTTTTGCAGTTTCAGAAATGGCCTTCGTTGTTAAAAAAAAAAAAGTGTAACATCTTCTCCACATCCCTTCGATACATCCTCCAACATGGTTGTCTAACAAAAGAAAGAAGTTCTCACAGCATCTGTTAGCATTAAATAAGCTTTTGCCAGCAGAAATATATTAATGACTGCAGTAGTAATCCAGTGGAAAGCTCTTAAATCCAGGCAGACTTTTCTTTCTTGGCAGAGCAGTGTACATCTTGTGTTTACCATTTTCTCGCTGTGTTGTGCACCTTGGGGCCAGCATAAAGATTTTCGTACAGAAACAACTCGCTGAGTCCATATTATTAACAATTCACGTGATTGATGACCAAAATAAATAGCAACACGTTTAAATAACCTTTATTTTAACGTTGGTAACATTTTTGTTCCTGAGTACTGAGTTGTTTTTCTCAGCGTTTCAAGAATTTGGCCTCAGATCTCACATTCTTCACAAGCTTCTTATTTCTAAAACTTTTACAGCTGTTGCGAGTCTCTATGTTGTCAGGCAGTTTTTGCACCATCCTGCCAAAGAAGCTGAAAGTTCAAATGAGCCTAGCAGATGAAGATAAACATCTACCGGAGTGCTTACTGCTGGTGATTTTCCATTGTGTTTGTTGTCATATTTTGAGGTCAAAGTAATAAACAACTAACTACAGGTTGGAGTCTGACTAACATGTGACAGTTATGAATCAGCAGGGAGGAAAAAATCTTTGTAAATTTCCAGCCCAGAGTGGTGCATTTCTGTCTGTTTTCCCATCATCAAAGCTCCAGTTTTCTGCTCCAGCAGACTTTATTGATTTTATCCTGTTTTAGTAAAATCTATTTTATTTGCTGATGTTTTTCTAAAAGTACATTAATAAACTTGATACTTTGTGACACTGTCACTTTCTGGTGCGTCAATGTGCTGAAGATAAACCCCCTCTGGTGGCTGAAATGTGAAACTGCACTCCTGACCTTCAGCCCAGCACTTTTTCTTACTTTCTTTTTAAAGATAAAGAAATTACAAACGAAGACCGAGTCCACTCACGCAAAGTGCTGTACTGCAGTACTGTGTTGGGGCTTATGCGTGACTGCAACTTATCAACAGTTTCTTCTAAAAATGTGCTTTTTTCCAAACAAAACATAGGAAACATTTTCTACACATTAACTAAACTGTGTTTATGTTAAACCCAAACCTTAAGGATGCAGTCTTTTCACTGAAGAAATCTACACACGTTATTGATAATAAATAAAAGCTTACATATAGTTATATTTAAAAGATATAATTTAGAGAAAACAGCGTTTGAGGGCCTGTTCTTTTGGATGAACCTCAGATTAATTTAAAATACAAAATTAAAGATTTTTCATCCCGTTTGCAACATAAATATCAGTTTAATGATCACCACATGAAGCTAAAAGCTGGTCCAAACGGCGTGACAGTAGCATGGCAAAGATATCCTGCAAGAAGAAATCAGCTCCCTGGTGGCCATGAGGCTCTAAAAGCAGCTTGAGCCCAACAGCCACCGAAGCCTTGATGTGGCAAAGCTGCTGTTTTGTGTCTGACCAGCAGCAGCAGGATGCGTCAGAGTGGAAGAACTTCAGTATGTTTGTTTTTACTTCGATCTGTCGTCCATGATGACTCATGCTTTCGGGTAACAGCCATCAGCTCCATCCAAAGCTTGACTTGGACTCGCTGCAGGAAGGAGCTGAGGGTGTGTGTGTGTGGTCCGGCCGGTTTCACTTTCAGCTCCGATCCACAATGCCAGATTATTGTTGTTATTCCTCTAAGCTGCTGATGGTTTGAATACAAATGTCTGGCCTTCGTTTTTAGATTTGAGTCACCACAGACTTCTGGTAACTTCTGGTAACCGGGTGGACGTTTTGGTGAGTTGAAACATGAGGAAAATAAAATAAACAAAAAACCCAAATCCAAACAAGTTCTTACCACATGTACAGCGACCTGGTTTCTTTAGGTTTGCAGCATCCTACTTGTAAACAACAGCAATAAAGGTTCATAAATGATCAAAACTACAACAACTCAGAATAAATATCTAAATTTGTAATCATATGATCTGCGATAGACTCACACAGGGTCCAGGGTGACTCTGCCTCCTGCCTCTCAGCTGGGATAATCACATCACTTCACTTAATTTCTTCGGTTTTCTCCTCCAGTAACTCTTTTTTCTCAGCATCACTTGTTCCTGAATCAAACACCTATTAAATATGAAATGTCTAAAACATAGTATTTGAGTTTAAATTACTTTAATTCTCGGCTTTTGACAGCAAGAAAACTGACAGAAAATGAACCCTTTTGGGGTGTAATGCCAACACTGGCCTGCAGTGTGTGCTGTTGCACTGAAACAGACTCGGAGGGCGCGATCACATTCAAGTCAGTTTAGTTATGATCAATAACACTGAATTTAAAGAAGAGGGGGAAAGCAGAGGGAGAGGGCGGAAGAAAAAGCAAAAGATCAGAGATGAAGAAAGAGATGCGAGCAGTCAAATGAGGGAATTTAAATACAGGAAAAGTAATCTGATCTTATTATCTTTATAGAAACAGGAGTGTGCTCATGTTACACTGTTAAATATCTAAACACACACACACACAGAGCCTGAGTGTCAGAGTAAATTTATCACATCTGCGTGTTTATCAGCCAATAAAAGCTGCAAATTGAAACCATGTGACCCTTGTTAACTGAAATGAACTGCCTTCAGACAAAACACACACACAAGCCCACCTAAGCCACCTTGTAACAGAAACACTGAATGCTTCTTATTAAATCATCAAATTACTGCTAATTTGATTAATACTTTGCTTTGAATTTCCATCCATCCATCGGGTCACATGGACAATCTAAGCACAGAACCTCAGACCCTCCTCTAGTTCTCAAGTCAAACCAACAGATGTTATTCCTCCTGTTTCTCCTGGGTATGCTCCATCGCTTCCTCCCAGATTGACATGCCTGGAACACCTGAAGTAGGAGGCATCCCGGAGGCATCCAGACCAGATGCTTAGACCACCTCTACTCTGAGCTTGTCTTGAATGACCACTCCCTTTCTCCAATTTAGAACCAAGACCCTCTTCAGAGGAAGCTCATTTACACTGCTTGTATCCCCAATCCCAGTGTTTCACTCCGCCCTTTTCCTGCTGAAAACCAGGGCCTCAGACTTGGAGGTGCGACTTCTCATTCCCAAGTGTGAGCTAAAGGTCACCAACTGATAAAACCAGAATAACCACATTGTCCACAAAAAGCAGAGGTGATGCTGAGGTCACCAAAAAGGTGTGCTGAGAAATCCTGAAAGTTATGAACAGAACTGGTGATAAAGGGCAGTCCTGGCAGAGTCACCCACGAGAAACAGGTCTGACTACTGCCGGCAATGCAAACCAAACTCTGACTGCAGCTGTTCAGCGACCGAATGGTCATTTTTACTGACAGCTGCTTTGAAACTGATGAGGCCTGAAGCCAAACTCTCATCTGAAGATCATCTTTAAAGCATTTTTCAGAATCACAACATGAAAATCACAGACATGCAGAGTCAGGGTTTATTCAGAAGAGGACACAAATGTATGTGGAGAACCAAAAAGAAAACCCCTTGAAAATACTACCAAAATAAGTCTCTGTTGATAATGAAATGTTAAATCAATAGACAGACGCAAGTAAGTAAAAAATAATAATTTGAAAACATTAAATACCAATAAAAACAACAAAAGGCAACCTTAAATAGGATAGTAGTCCATGCATAAAAACTAATGAAAGCAGTAAAAGTATAATGAAAAGATAATTTTTCTTACAGTAGTCCAGTAAAATTAATCAAACCTACAAACTGATATCCACTAACAAACTCAGAAGTAAGGTAAAAAGGATCCTAAAGATCAGGAATTCAACTGCTGAAAGGCTAAACAGGAATCTTTTCAGTTGGTTTTAAACTGTGATCGAGACAGTATGTTCTTTGGAGCATAAAAGGTGGAGGTGGAGATGGAGTCGAAGATAAGCTAGTTCATTGTTGACTAGTATGTCCCCAGTATGTAACATTAAAATCAGTTCTAGTGTAACAACCTCAGCACAGTCAGATTCTTTATCCATGTGACATTTTTAGGACAGTTTAGAGTTTTTCCAGACTTTCAGTTTTAGCTCCAACGATCAGGAGTTCCATCTTATCAGGATGTGACTGCAGAAAGGCATTAGCCATCCAGTTATCACATGTCATCGGCATACTTATCATAACTGTCATTCTGCTTCTGATAACAGCTGACCTTGTGGTAACTTGTTGAAGTTAACCAGTAAACAGTAATGGTGCTAAAATGGATCCCTGTGGAACACCATGTAAGACAAACTCATTCAAGATTAACCAGGAAGCACAGTAACACAGGGTGATGGACAGATGGACAAAGACAAAGAAATGGCTAGATATACAGCACACTGAGGGCTGCATGGGGAAAGTGACACAAGTGGGGACAACAAAGGAATGGCAGTTAATGCAGAAAGGAGGGAAAAGGCACAATAAGACACATGAAAAAACTTATGTCAAAGGTAACTAAATAACAACTGAAAGAGTCAGAAAAACATGGAAACAGGAACATGAAGAAGTACAACAAAACAAACAAATATGACAGAGTATACTGCCATCTTCTGCTGGGAAATGCTGTGAATCTGCATGGCTTTTTGACACCCAGCAAAACTTATTACATAGTTCTTTGCATGCTGCTAATTAAGTGATCTGTAGTGAGAGTAGGGAGCAGGTGAAGGAGAGCCTAGAGAGGTAGAAGTATTCTCTGGAGAGAAGAGGAATGAAAGTCAGTAGAGGCAAAACAGAATACATTTGTTTGAATGAGAGAGAGAGGTGTAACAGTGAAGGTGGATGAGTTTAAATACCTGGGGTCAACCACCCAAAGCCACGGACGGTGCGCAAGAGAGGTGAAGAAGAGTGCGCAGGCAGGATGGAGTGGGCGAAGACGAGTGTCAGGGGTGGTTTGTGACAGCAGAAAGGGTAAAGGGAAGATTTACAAGACATTAGCAAGACCTGCTATGTTGCACGGTTTGGAGACGGCAGCACTGACAAAAAGATAAGAGACTGAGCTGAAGATGATCAGATTTTCACTGGGAGAATAGGCAAAATTAGAAATGAGTACATCAGAGGGACAGCTCAGCCTGGGATGGTGTGGACACGTGCGGAAGAGGGATAGTGGATGCATTGGAAAAAAAAGGCTGATGAACACAAAAATGACGGGCAGGGGGGAAAGAGGAAGACCACAGGGAAGGTTCATGGATGTAGTGATGGAGGACATGCAAAAGGTTGGTGTGACACATGCCAACGATCATGGAGGCAGATGATCAGCTGTGGCGACCCCCTAAAGAAAGCAGCTGAAAAAAAGAGGAAGAAGATGCTCATAATAAAAGCTTCATGCAGGACAGCTTCCTGATGGTTTACTTCCTGGTTCACGCTGAGGAAATTGATCATTGTTGTTGTTGTTTTCAGCGCACAGGCTAATCAGAAAGTCAAATGTTTATTCTTTAAGACTTAACCTGATAATTTTACATCATTAGTTTATAATTTGTAAGGATCTAGATATTTTATGTACTGATACAGGGAGTTATCCATCTCCTTGTACTGGTTTTAAAATTGCACGCAATATTCAAATAGTTAAATTCTGTGTGAGGTTCTTTGAATGAATAGTTGAACTGAAGGACGTGTTGTTTATTTTGGTCGCGCCTGCTCAAATATCCACCTCCGCAGGCACCCATTTGAATAACTGAAAACAAACCAGAGCAGGTGTTTGCGTAGTTTTCATACACTGATCCGAATGTATTTTTTTAACAGTTTTTTAGATTAAAAAATGCCTCAGGCATCTCTAATCCCTTTGCTCTCTTATTCCCCTGAAGGAAGCTTCCACCTGCATCATACAATTGTGACACTAAGCAGCTGCCGATGCTTGTTTTAGCTAAAACTAACAGACCTGACTCACACCAGCAGAGGAGGAGAGAGTTCACAGGGCGGCTTTGAACTGCACAATGTGATGGTTCATTAACTCTTAGCTTTATGAGCCTGTGATGAGACAGCATCTGCATAATTCTCCTGTACACGCTAAGAATCAAGCAGGTGAGGATGTAACAAAAACGTCTGGACTTTGTCAGGTTTTTCCCTCTACAAAAAAACACCATTAAGGCCCAAACTGTTGAGTGACTGGAGCTCCGCCAAAGTGGGAAATTTTATGTATGATTCACTAGCTCATTGTTCATCAAATGATTTTGAGCTAACAGAGCTCTCGGTAACAACAGCGGTGCGGCAGCCAAGGAAAGAATGAGCTGGAACTGCTTTTTTGTTGTTTTTTTAGCAGGGAAAGGAATAAAAAAAAGATAAAAGGCAATATGAATTTCCCCAGAAAGACGGCTAATTTCTTCTGCCTTTTTCAGAGAAGTGGAGAGGAAGTTTGGCAGAGTCCCACCCACCAGTCCCACAAAGATCATTACAGAAATGTGACGCATATATCATATTTAACAAGACAGATTTTTTTGACCTAGTGCTGAGTGTCAAAGTACGTCTCCGGTGTGGTCGGTCGGAGCTTGTAGAAATGCTGAGCCGCTCTCTCTTTAGAACCGAATCCTTTAACCCCTGAAAGTTGACTAGGAGTAACCCTTGAAATTGTCTCTAAGCTGAGAGGTTTCTTTCATATTTCAGGCCAGCTTATAGAACAAAATGACTGGTTTTGCATCAGAAGTTAGTGAGGGTGGGCTCTGCCTATGCAGCTACCATTGGAAAACCCCAGAATTATTGAGGGAACAGAGGAGGTCATTAAGGGCAAAAGACCTCCCCAGAAACAATTTGATCTATTTAAAAGCCTCTTTTGTTTCATTCGTTGCATTTGTTTCTACTAGAACTGTTGAAATGTGTTGTTTGGCTAATATCCACCAGGATATCTTGGAAGAAACAATGTTGTGCGCAACAACTGATGCATTTGTCACTTTAACTGATTGAAATGACATTGTTAGTATCTGTAGTTCTTCTACGGATTGTCAGAGGTTTCAGATTACTAAATATTCTTAAATTGCAGTTTAACAAGCCACACCTGGAAAGTCCTGAAAAGGTTTTGGCCTCCAAAAAAGCAAGAAAACAAGAGACAGAGTCCCAAAGCCAGCTTTTATTTTGAAGGGGTGATCGAGTTCATGGGATGCCGCTGTCACATGACTCTTTGTTTGGTGTGTGTGTGCACATATGTGTGTGTTATGTGTGTATATCCCAACCCAATTTACTCAGTAACAGACCACAACTCATGTTTCTGTGAGTGTGTGTGTGTGTGTGGGGTAACGTTAATCAATGCCAGATGAGCGAAGAGGCTAGACGAGCCGAGTCACTGTGTGTGTGTGTGTGTGTGTGTGTGTGTGTGTGTGTGTGTGTAATAACAGTCTTGACTGTCGGCCCCCCAAAACTCGAGGGGCGGCCGCACACACGCCCACACGCTCGCTCTGAATTCACCACCTGAGAATGTCGGGACGAGGGGGCCGGAGCGGCACCTTCGCGTGCGAAAGAAGCTCTCTGAGGGTTTTTCAGATGGGGAGGGTTTGTTTGAGTGCGTCCTTCACTGACAGGCCCCGATTACCAAACTTTTCTCCATTCACTTCGGCTGTGAGTCAGGCTGCATTAAGGGTCAAAGCGGGACAGTGTTGTTTTGAATCTGTAGCCAGGGTTTGTGGACTCTTTTCCAACACAAGAAAGCCAGCATATTTACGCATTCTTTGCATATTTATGACATGATAATATAACAACTTATAGAGCTGTAACGTCAGAGGAGTGTTTTTTTTTTTAATTGCAAAACAATAGGGCTTTATCCCAGAAGGTTTTCCTAAAAACATGCATGTGCGCAAGGGGGAGGGTGACTGACTGGGAGTTTGACCTGATCCCAGGCCTCTGAGGCTAAACCTGTGTGTTATTTCCAATTATTTAGAAATGAAATCAACAAAAAACTGTTATGTTTTGGCCATTTTGCAGGGTAACCCAAAGTAATGTAACAAGCAGTACAACAACTTAAACACTGGACCCAAATGAAACAGCTTATTTATGCTGAATTCCCGAATAAGTTGGAAGTCAGAATTTCCAAGTTCCCAGCTGGAGTTTGAATCTGGAACGCCCACTCAACTCAAATTTGCCACTGGCAAAGTGGTTAACACTTCAAGATGGCGGTACTGAACATAAACAGTAGTGAAACTGTAAAACTAATCTGTAATCTGTACTGCCACTGTTGCATATTTGTGACTCACTAAATAAACCACACACAGAGCACTGATCAGGCTCTATCCATGAATGTGCTACAGTGGTGGTTGTAAGCTCTAAAAGCAAGTATTGTGCTGTATTGCTAGTGATACCTGAATGGCTTTACCTTGTTAAGAGCAAAACAAATCCTTTTTTTCCTTGCTTTTTCCAGAACACCCTAACTCGTTTCCACATCTGAGCTCCAAGGTATCTGGAATGCAGCATTACAAAAGGGCTCAAGTGGGGAAACGAGGAATTCTGAGGTCCAAATTTCTTAAGAAGACAGATCAGCTAATCTGTTTTTTGCAACAGAGGGTAATCCAGAGAAAGGGAGGAGATCTGGATGTGAGGATAGAAAGCAGGGAATTCCTACAAAGAGAACTATTGAAACAAAGGGACTAGAAAGAGAGAGCATATTTCTCCTGTATTGGCTTCCCTTCATTGGCTTCCTGTTAAATCCAGAATTGAATTCAAAATCCTGCTCCTCACATACAAGGTCTTAAATAATCAGGCCCCATCTTATCCTAATGACCTTGTAGTACCATATCACCTCATTAGAGCACTTCGCTCTCGCTCTGCAGGCCTACTTGTTGTTCCTAGAGTATTTAAAAGTAGAATGGGAGGGAGAGCCTTCAGTTTTCAGGCCCCTCTTCTGTGGAACCAGCTTCCAGTTTGGATTCAGGAGACAGACACTATCTCTACTTTCAAGTTTAGGCTTAAAACTTTCCTTTTTGCTAAAGCATATAGTTAGGGCTGGACCAGGTGACCCTGAATCCTCCCTTAGTTATCCTGCAATAGACATAGGCTGCCGGGGGATTCCCATGATGCATTGAGTTTTTCTTCTTCAGTCACTGTTCTCAGTCATGTGTTAACAGACCTCTCTGCACTGAAACATACTTGTTATTAACCTCTGTCTCTCTTCCACAGCATGTCTTGTATCCTGTCTTCCTTCTCTCACCCCAACCGGTCGCAGCAGATGGCCGCCCCTCCCTGAGCCTGGTTCTGCCGGAGGTTTCTTCCTGTTAAAAGGGAGTTTTTCCTTCCCACTGTCGCTTGCTCATAGGGGTCATATGATTTTGGGGGTTTTCTCTGTATGTATTATTGTAGGGTCTACCTTACAATATAAAGTGCCTTAAGGCAACTATTTTTGTGATTTGGCACTGTATAAATAAAACTGAATTGAATTGAACTACAGGCAACTAGAAAAAACCACTAGCATATCTAAGGGAATCTACCAATTTGCCGGTGAGTAACTGCCAATGAATGGCAAATAGACTGGTTTACTGCTTTTTTGCTCTGAGGTCTTAAAAGACTTTGACTTGCCTCATTCACAAAAACACTTTTTTTGTGTAAGTTCTTTCAATGTAACATTCAATGGATGCATTGGAGAGCAACTTGGGGTTAGTATCTAAGGATATTTGGCATGCAGCCGAGAGCAGTCAGGGATCGATGCACCAACCTTCTGATTAGTAAGTGACCTGCTCTACTTCCCGAGCTGCAGCAACAATGAGCCACAAATCAGCCAGCAGGGGAAAGACCTGGGAGAGGTGGATAGAAACAGCACATCAGCACTGGAGGCCAAAGGAACCTTGACACAAATTACTCTGTAATTTACAGGGAGCACTACTTTTTTTTGTATATGCAAAAATATACAAAGGTTGCAAGAAACCCATTCCTGCATATGGAGTATCTTAGTGTTTGGCCTGATTTAGGGCAGCTGTGGCTCAGAAGGTGGAGCAAATCTATTAACTACAAAGTTAGTAGTTTGAATGGTGGCTCCTCCGGTCAACGGGTTCTTGAGTAAGGTATTGAAACCTGATTTGTAATGTTGCATCCACTGGAGATGTGAATGTTAGATTAAAAGCACTTGTATGAATGAATGAATGAGTAATAAAAAGCACTTTGAGTGCTCAAATATAGTACAGAAGCTTTATATACAGTAAGCACAGTAGTGCCAGTCCATTAAGTACATCAGATCAGTTCCCAGTGATGCTGTACTTTTAAATTCAATTGCTAAAATGCCCCAGGCAGTTTGCAGCCTATTGGTGCCTAAAAGTCTGAAAGGTGGAGTGGAGGAATTTAAGTATCTCAGGGTCATGAGACACAGAGACTGAAAGGCACTTCTGCAGTCGTCTGCTGTGTTGAAGAAATGTTTGAAGGTGGCTCAATCCCCTCACCTGGGGACAGGTCTTATATGAATGGTAAATGGATTGGTTCTTACTAAAAGCACCTTCACCCATTCCAACAAGCACTTTTTTCTATGCTCAAAAGGAACCCTGACTATTATGACAAGTTACTCTAAATATGATGCAAATTATCTCCACTACATAAAATCATACTTGTGAATAACTACAATATTTTTGTTATTCATTAAATCTTTGTTGTTAAAACTATTTTGGAGCCGTGGGAGCAGCCATGTTTTTCCGCACACAATGCATTCTGGGACGATGACATGTATTGGTGTAGCAACGGTATTAATTAACTTGCCTATTAGTGATCTGGTTACGACTTGGTAGACCAGCACTATCCGGTCTTTGAGTCTGTCGTTATTAGCCATGTCTGGGCCCAAACTCCGCTGCAGGTCCCAAAGTCAAATGATCACTGCAGCATTACTGAGAGCTGAAAAACTGTTTAAATTTGTTCATCTGTAATAAAATGATCAGTGTGGCTGCTCTGCCAGGTGTAACAATTAAGTTTAACATCCAGGCATCCATGAAAACGGAATTTATGACATTCAACTGAGTTAGAAGTTAGCAGGAAGTTAGCTCGCTAGCTTCCATCTAAATATAATATACCATGGTCTGACTCAGGGATTTATGAAACAAATTAAAACGTACAGCTCTGCTATCACTTCTAACATAAATGAAGACAGGAAAGTAAACAGCAGCAACGTTTGTAGGGTTACTGAAGTTGGGCTAGCTGGTAAATGGTAAATGGCCTGTATTTAAGGGATTAAAAACTGAGCTTTAAAATGATTCGCGGTAATAAAAACCGAGAGAGGCCGACAGTGATCACTGACTGTTTTTTGGGGCTTGTTGTGATTAAATAGAACAAGATTCAAAGCGTTAAAACAATGCAGACTACTTTGGGCCCGGAAGCAGGATTCATCACATTATCCCTTAAAGACCGGATACCGGTCATGGAGGCTAACAAGGGCTGCCCAAAGAACATCTGGATTAAGACATACGGCTTCAAAGTTTTGGTGCTTTACAACAAACGCTCTCAGTCTCCGTTGCCATTGGCAAGCATAGACACCAGTAGTTTTCCGTCGCTCTGGCGTCTTTGTGTGTCGGATTGTTTTCATCTTCATCTAAACTAAGTGCTGGTTGACTATTTTCATCCTCTCTCTCTCGGTTTGCTCTGGTTCAAACTGGAGAGGTTGAACAGAAGCCATTTCCAGTGCGCTGCTAACTGTGAACTGGATGCAGTGAAACCGTATGATGTCACTACCCAGAGTGCATTGAGATATAAATAACAATGGCGGCCTACTGGTAAATCGGTTTTATATAAAATGTGCTTAAAAGGAAAACATTTGGCGTATTTTTGGAAGCACAGTACATATTTTAGCGCAAACATGTCTTAATAGCCGGGGTTCCCTTTAAGTCTTTTTTACATACACCAGTGGCTGTATCGGAGAGCAACTCAGGGACTGTATTTCGCCCAAGCACATTTGGCATACAGACTGGAGCAGCCAGGGATGAAACTATCAACCATCCAACTGATAGATGACCTGCTCTACTTTCTGAGCTAAAGACACCCATACTCACCTGTGACCATAGGTGAGCAAGGCCACAGGTTCTCCAAGGGTGAGGAGTTTGGTCACTTTGGAGGAACTCAGAGTTGAGGTGCTAACCCTCCCGGAGGTGGTTGAGGCAATTAATTAGGATGGCTCCAGGTGAGGTGTTTCAAGCATGTCCTTCTGGGAGGAGACTCTCATGCAGACCCAGGAGACAATTTCCATCTCTCGGCGAGCCTGGGAAAGCCTCGCTGTGTCCGGGAAGAGTTAGAAGAGATGGTTGGTAAGAGGGAGGCATCTGGGCATCTTTTCTTAGACTGCTGCCCTCATGACCCAGACCCGGATAAACAGCAGAAAATGGATGGGTGGGTGGATGGATGGATATACAAATACTTTTGGTATTACTACCATAATTCCAAACAAAGTTTTTCTTGCAACTGCATTCAGAAACTAAAACAAATGCAGGAGGTTGTGTAACCACACAAGTGTCCCAGTGTTTTGGAAAGTGTCACATTAAAAGTCTTATTTGTATGAACTTTCTCACAGGAAACAAGAAAAATAATGATGCACTGGTGGCTGCAACGTGAGCTTTGTTTACACCCTATATTTCTCTACACTTTGGAAAATATTGGATGGACTGACAACTTTCGGCAAAATGCTTTGATAGTGAAGACGTATGATTACAGGCAAATTGCTGCTCTACTAGTCTGTTTTACTTTGGATGCTGCTCTTCTGTAACATATATAATTTATTTTAAAAGCATCAGATGTCACAGTCGGATCGCCCTGACAGTAAATCTAACCACTGAGGAAACAATAACTTCTTTGTGACCAAGACGTCTTAACGAATAGAGCGATCATTAATCTCAATTTGAAATCAGGGGAAATTTACCCCTGTTTTTCCTGGATACACTAACAAAACTTTGTTTAAATCCTGCAAGTGATTTCAACAATGACGTTAGTGAGTCATTTATCAAAACCAACAGGAATGATAACCAAAACTACCAAAACAGTGTAGGTTTCCATGTTGGATGCGTCATTTCCCACCATCGCAAATAAATAGTTATAGCTTTCATATCCGTTAGTCACTGCTGTAAAATCTCTGACGTTTTCACTGTGCGCTGACAGGAGGCAAAAAAAAAAAAGTTGAACCTGACGAGGTTTAGGCCTGCAGCACTGAAAGTGACGTTGGTTTTACTGTGCCCAGTCTAATAAAATCCAAGTCTGACAGACACAAAGGAGCAGAGTTCAGTGGAAATGGAATTTTTGAAGCTGAGCAGCACCTTGGTGTGTTCTCATTCTGTCCTCTGAAGTCATAAAAAGACACTCATTTCATCGCTTACCAAAAATCTCTGGATTCATTTTCCAGATGGTTTTATGTTGGCTGGGAATGAGTCATCAAAACTTCAAGGTTTGGGAAGCAGTTGGAAAAGTAGACCTGCTGACGAAAACATTTCCCAGCATGCTCAGTTAGTCACACAAGAGGATGATGGACTGAAGCTCATCTGAATAAATACATGAAAACAAATCTTCCACTTCCCTGGACGGCGATGAGGTTTTTATCCAACCAGTTATTTATCCAGGGTACATTCACTCTCTCTCTCAACAATGCCGTGATTAAGTACCATAAAGCTGCGCACAATATCATCTGGGAGCTACCCAACGCAACCACAGACTCCCACTGTCAGCTACTGGGAGCTGCCTGGTTTACAACCACAGCCTGCTGCAGCCTCAGAGCTAATTGGAAGTTAAGTACCTCATTCAAGGGCGCAACTGTGGCATCAGAGGCTGGGTCTAATTCTGACCTGCTTCTTCCTGTATACTTTGTGTGATAAATGTAGTGTAACGATTCTTTTTGGAATAATGTAAGGATGACAAAGCGCTTTGAATCTGATTTCCAAGAACTATTTTTCATGTTGAGGCCCAATTTTGTCCTGAACAGTCCTGAAAACCTTGTAAATTGATTGACAATGAGCTGGATAATTTATATATTCCATGGGAGATTTTTTTTATTAGCACTATTAGTGTTTATCCAACCAATAACAATATTAGACTTTATTGAAGAGCCCCAACTGCTTCCCAATCCACAAAGCACCTTACCTCCTTTCCTTCGTATAGGGGTCCCACATGTAGCCCTTTTTAAACTCAGCCCACTCTCTAGGTGAGGGAAGAGAAACTAATCCACATCAAAATAAGCCAGTTCAGTTAGCTTGGACATCTTGGAAGCCTTGTGGATGTCTCTTAGGTGAGGTGTTTAAAGCAAGCTGTATGGAGAGGAGGCCCTGATGTAGACCTAGGATACACTGGAGAGATTAGGGCTCTTGGATGGCTGGGAACATCACAGAGGTGTAAAAGTGAATTTTTCTTTAGTTGAATTATGCCTCTTGTTGTATTGTCAGACTTTAGGATTATCAACAATTGAGTTTTTACTGTGGGTCAGCTGGGATATTAATTGATGGGTGGAGGGAATTCTCTCTCAGTTTCAGAAATCCTAAACAGGCAATGGGAATGTAACTACAAAGGATCACTGTCCAGCAAAAAATAAAAGACAATAAGGTTTCATTTCACAGGTAATATGGTCCTGTATCTTTAAACTGTGAATCTTTGTAATGAAGAGATTTCTTTTATTGGTGCTTCTTGTTTAAATGCCTTATATTAGCGAAGATGTACATCTGCTGTAACACAAAGCGTCTAGCGTAAGCACCATGCTGCTCTTTTTCTAAGTCCTTACTCATTGTCCTTCACACCTTTCCTTCACTTCATTATGTTTTCCAGCGAGGTCAAGGAAAAGTGGTTAGGAAAATCAGATAGGTGGTAATTGTTTGGACTGTTTGACCACACCCAAGTCTATTTATACACCGAGGGCTGACTGGGAACAAGACACAGAAGAAAGTAATCAAGACGATCAGAGAGCGAAGAATTTAAAACTGGAACAAGACACTAGAGAAAACATTTTATCAAAGTAAAAGAGGAAACAACCCCAAGAGACAAACACAAAACATGAAGACAGAGGACAATGTCATAAGCATAGAAAGACGAGAAAGTGGGGGGAACTGATGCTGGGACAGTGTACTCATCCAAACTCGTTATACATCAACTACAAAAGGATCTAATGCTCAAACATAATGAAAACAAAAAAGGAATCAAAATCTCAGCCCAAATATAAGAAGAAACTTCAAAGAGACTTAACAATTATAGGTCACATTTTCTTTACAGTTTTATTCCACTGTGCACTCTTTGTGTTGTTTGTTTCTAACCACCTTGTTACTCATCCCTCTGACATTCCTTCTGGCTTTATTTCCACATACAGACAAACCCCGAAGAGTTACTCCCATGAATTGCTCAGCTCTGATGCTGATGGGCAGTGAAGCGTTAGATATCTGAGGAATGAAGTGGGAGAAGAAAAATAAGACGCTCTCCATCATATTACTCATAAATTTACTTCCTTCTTTTTGTCAGAGCTGGCTGGAGAAGAGACGCTCACAGACCGCTGGCTGTTTGATATCGCTGCACAAGCGTCCAACAGGCTTATGCAGAGATGGGCTTAGGTTGCTCAGGCCTGGTTTTATTCTCCGTCTTGAAACTGTGAACATTTTTTCTGGGAGCTGTCTCTGGTATCTCAAACATGGCATCAAAAATTCCACAAGTCCATCGGATGCCACGATCAGCAAACACAGATACAAGCGATTTTCTCACAGTAGTCTTGAAGAGCAATGCCACTTAAGGAATCCCAAATAGGAAGACTGCAGTCTTCCTATTTGGGATTCTGTGCATATGCCATGACACTGTATTATGGCTATTTTATGAATAAACAATTTAGAATTTGGAGCGAGCCCTTTGTGGAAGGCGCAGTTTCAGATGAAACACTTGGGGGGAGGAAAGAAAACACAGATATCCTCTGAGTTTTAATAAACATCTCTTTGCTGTATTTCCTTCCAGTTTACAGCCTGTCTTTTCAACTCTTTCAAAGCTTTTGATAATGGGCTAAAACCAGAAGTGCTTCCTGATTATTAAAGCTCATTGCAAAGTCTAATTTGATTATGTGAAGTGGAAATTGCTATGATGTGATCAAGTTTATCCAACTTTGCAAAACAAGCCAATTCTCCCAAGTTTTTGTTTGTTTGTTTGTTTGTTTGTTTGTTTGTTTGTTTGTTTGTTTGTTTGTTTTTTCAGGTTTATTTGTAAATGAACCACATTGATCTCGGATTATGTTGAAGGTTTTTGTAAATTTAAAGAATTCATTCTTTTAAACTTCAAAATTCTGAGTGATTTTTCCCCTCTGAGTAATAACCTCTCTCAGGCCTCTGGAGAAATCTCTACATGCATGGGACAATGTCAGAAATCAGCAGTGAATGCTGGTGATCTTTATCGGGAAAACCACCGTCAGTGAGCACAGTTCACTGCTGCATCAAGGAAAACTCAAACATCAAAGGACTGAACAGGTACAAACAAGATCCAGACACAAGACAGACATAGGCGAAGTAGAAAACTGTCAAAAATTTTAACTGCTTTTGGAAAACCTGAAATGTTTCCTCCAGGCTAAAAGAAGACGAGGGGGGACCATCCAGCATCAAAGCCAGCATCTCTGATGGTATTAGGGAACACATGGCAAGTAACACATGAAGCCATCCTGGCAACATCTTTCATATAAATCCGCCTTCAGCACATACAGTAGATGTGAGCAGATACACAGCATGTCTCTGTAGTAGGAGTCCAGGTGCTAAACTGGCCAGTATACATGGGGGGTAAATTATCAGTGTTGTTTTCACACAGTTAGTTTCTGTTATGTTAAACTTGTGGTACATAGTGTGGGATCATGTTGACAGAGAACAGAACAAAAGGCAGAAACATCCAAAGAAGAGCTTTGACTGTCCTTCAAGACGCCTGCAGAACTATTCCTGAAGACGACTTAAAGACATGACAAGAAAGCTGCCTAAGAGAGTTCAGACGGTGCTGAAGAATAAAGGTGGTCACACCAAATATTGACTTTCAAACTCAGCAATATTTCCATGTATGCTTGCCATTTTCCTAGCAACATAAAAAGGAATGGGGGGCCTCAACACCTTTATTCACTGCTCTATAATCCTTAATTGCTGAATTAGATGTTAATGTTGTGAAATGAAAAAAAATATAATGACTGACGGTATCGTTGCTCAAAAACTGGTCAAATTATTCTGTTGGTAGGTGGTTCTTTGGCAATTTGATTAGATCATAATATGTGATATGGAGGGAAACCTTCAGGGGTCTAAGATGTGCTCGTGTGCTACGTTATTGAGTTATTCAGAACTACTTAAAACAATAAAACCTACCTGATCGGACACTTCCGACTGGTTATTCTCACATCTTAGTAACACTTTAATCAAAATAGTATACTTTTTAAATTCTACATGATATAAATTAACATTAGCCTGATTTGGTGTCTTGGCAGTCATTTAATATTAACACAGCTTAAAAGGAGGATTAGTTACTGTGCTGTATCAAATGACACACATTTTGGTGAATAACATAAAACAGCTTCTCTTGGTTGGACAGTTATTTCCCATTGCTAGTTTGGGAATTTCTTCCTTTAGAGCATCAAAAAGCAGCACAAAAGGTTTGCGTTTTCTCAAGAAAAATGTTTAAACCCCTTGTCAGAGCCTCTGAGTATGATGGCAGCAGCAGAAATGCTTCCCACAAGTCCAGATGTGGCATCTACATGTATATATCCATGTCAGTCCAGATCTGTCACCCACAAATATGAACAAGAAATACAAAAATGGAGGCCACAAACTGCTGAGCAGATGAAATCTTATATCTTCTACGAAATTCTCAGTCTCTAACTCTTACAGAGATAATGCAACACACTCGTCCTTGAATTGTGTTGCTGGCATTAAAATCAAAATGAGCAGATCTTTTTTTTTTTTATTTCATATAATTTAGAAATGATTGCTTTATTTTATTCAGGTTTGCAAAACATCCCCAGTTTTGGGGGAACAGCATTATAGAATCATAAGAGTTAATACTCTATGTAATGAATAGTGACTGTTTTACATTTGAGGGGGGATTTTTTTTCTCTATTTTGAGGCTGAAATTATTATATTGCCTATGAATGTTAAAGATAAAAGGCCTAATGTGTGTTTCTTGTTCTTCCAGACTATGCCAAAGCGATGACAGGCATCAAGCACAAGGCAGCATATGAACCACAATAACTGTTTTTATAACTATACAGTAAATTCTGCAAACAATAGAGATGTCCTAGAGTGGGAAACATGAGTTCCATGAGCTCAGTGGCAGGTCAGTTCCCCCTCCAACGCTGAGGGTTTGTGGATATTTTTACTGTGATGTTGCAGTTTGTTCAGCTGCAGAGTTGAGTAGTCGCTGTTGTTGATGAAACCTCAGAATTTTTGTGGACGATCTCAGCGAGCGTTCTTGTGGGTTGTAGTGAGCTAAAGGGCTTTTGTCTTTCTGCTGATGTTGTGGAAACATCAACAAAGATGGATTTCAAGAGTTTCTATGAATGTTTACGTGTGTTACAGAAAAAATGAATGGTTACTGTGTTTTACTACACCAAATCTCTGCTTGCAAACTTGTCCTACATGATCAGAATCTGAGTAGCCAAACTTGGCATATAATTCAAAACAATAACATATAATTCAGCAAATAATGACCACAGAGTACTGAACAAAGGTTTTGAGTCCCCCCCTTTCTTTTTATGTTGCTAGGAAAATGGCAAACATACATAGAAATACAGCATATGAAGCAAACAGAGTTTGTACAGTCTGAACGCTCTTAGGCAGCTTTCTTGTCATGTCTTTAAGTCGTCTTCAGGAATAGTTCAGACCATACAATGCTCAGAAAACTGCAAAAAATGCCTGTTTGTTTTTTTCAATTCACATTAATAAATACAGTTCACTTTTAGACCGTGATAATCTCACTTACCTTCAAGATCTTCCACTTTAACAAACTTACTTCATCTCTGCTGCAGCTGAAGCTCATACAATGAGGAGGTTTTATTTATTTTTTCTTTGATTCGTGATCTCTCTCTAGGCATGCTGCCGCTTACGGGACGGCAGAAAAATGCTCCTACTTCAAATAGCTGGGAGGCTGTGTGGGCCACAAATCATTTCTCTAACCAGCCAGCATCCTTCCTTCCAGGAGTTTCATTCCAACCTGATAAAAGTCCAACACCTGCTTTTCCTTAAATTAGACACTTTTAGTTCAATCATTGGAGGAAATGGTTCTTAACTAACAAGCCAAGTAAGTGTCAGTATAATCGACCGACATGCTTTAAATAATTCTAACATGTTGTGTGGTAACATGTCGTTATTTGGTTAGAGCTCTGATCTGTATCAGAATGAGCTGTTTTATTGGAAATCAGGTCAGTATTCATGAGACGCACGCTCAGATGCAAACAGCTAAAACGCTGATGCTTCAACACTGAGCTCTCTGTACTGTAAAGATCTTCCACAAGGATTTGAATATCTTCTGATTATGATTTACATGCAGCGAAGATCAAAAGGGCTTCCAAATTTATGTGCAGCTTGCAGCCTGATAACTCCTCCACCAAACAAATTGCTAACAAGCTGGCTGTGCACCACAGGAGTGCCTTTAACAAGCACTAATGTTCAGCTGTGTGAGCCGGCAGTATAAATAAGTGCAGAGGTTTTTCAGAGGCTGCTGGGTTAAAGTACAGGGTAGGAGGTAGTTAGGTCAGAGGTCCAGACGATTTCATGAGAAGCGTCTGGCAGTCTATTTGTCGGCTTTGTGGGAGGCCGAATGCAAAACTTCTCTTTATTTAGTCTGACGCAGACAAACAAATCTGTCAATAAGGTGTTTTTTCTGTTTCCATAAATTTAGGATCACATGACTTCTGGGAAATGGGTTCTGAATGGAGCTTTCCTGAACTGAGTAATATGAATGGAATTGTGGGACTTTTTTAATTATTGGATCCTATTGAGTGTTAAATTCCACGATACAATCATGGGATTTTTTTTTCTATTACAAGTAGCAAGTTCTCCACAAAGACCACAATAAGACCGCAGGGAGAAATAAGCAAGCATGACCAGGTCTTCCTAGAAATTTTATTTACAGGGTGCAGGTGTGGCAACATTCACATGCAGCACTCTTAGGGAGGGATTCTTGTAAGCCTCTTGCTTTTTTAAGAGGTCTCCAACCCAAATATTTGGTCTAATGTACAACCTCAGTTTCAGTAAACTTAGCATGCTGTGTCAAATGTAAAAATAAATACAGAATTCAATGATTTGTGAGAAAATGTACCAGTCTAAGAAAAATATGATCTCATACTGAATTTTAAAAGTTGCGACAAGGGTAAAAAAAAGGCTGGAAAAGTAAGTGGTACTTAGCAGAAACAGCTGGAGGAACATTTTGTAGCTAGTTGGGCTAATTGGCAGGAGCAGTTTCTCATAAGTAGAGATGTAAACTTTCTCAGAAGTAAAATTGGGGAGGCTTTGAATATCTCATCTGGAGAAATCTGTGTGTAAGAGGCAAAGCTCAAAATCTGTATTTATCTTGACGTTTTCTGCTTTAAAATTAGTGATGATTCTGTCGTGGAAATCAGTGCTAGGACTCAGGAACACTTCTATCAATCATTGTCTGTGAACACCCTTTGCCCTGCCATCCACAAAAACAGGTTAAAGCTCTATCATGCAAAGAAGTCATGTGCAAACATGATCCTGAAAGGCTGCTCTCCTCTCTGGGCCAAAACTCATTTAAAATGCACTGAGGCAAAGTGGAAACCTGTTCTGAGTCAGGTTAATACAGATACGAAATTGTCTTTGGAAAAAATGGACGCCACAGCCTATCAAATTGAAAGCTTATACATCTGGAAGCTGCCTCGTCTCTGTCACTGCGCCCCAGGGCAGCTGTGGCTACAATGTAGCTTGCCATCACCAGTGTGTGAATGTGTGTGTGAATGACTGAATGTAGTGTAAAGCGCTTTGGGGTCCTTAGGGACTAAGTCAAGCGCTATACAAATACAGGCCATTTACCATTTTACAATTTAAAAGGTATAAACAGGTTTTGAAGCAACATCAAAGTCAAAAGTCAAAGTCAACTTTATTTGTCGATTCTGCCACATGTACAGGACATACAGAGAATAGAAATTGCGTTACTCTCAATCCCTAGATAAATAGCAAATGAACATTTAAATATATTTAAATATAAAAGTGATTAAAAATGCAAGTAAAATAATTAAAAAGTAAAAATTTAAATAAATACAATTTTACATATAACAAGAAAGCTATACAATATACAATATAATGGGTAAGTGACATTGAGTGTAAACCAGGCAGAGTAGTGCAAATAGGCAAATAGTGCAAATGGAGATTTAGTAGTGTACGGTAAGAGAAAGTGTAACAACATGTACAACAACAACATGTACTCCCATCCAGGCAACTTCTTTTTCAGGGAAGGCCTTGCATATTTCACCAGGACAATGTTAAACAGCATGCTGCATCTATTACAGCAGCATGGCTTCATAGTAGAAACGTCTGGGTGCTGAACTGTCCCGCCTGCAGTCCAGACCTTTCACCAACTGAAATAATGTGGAGCAACGTGAAATAAACAAAGACTCACCCGGACTGTTGAGCAGCTGGACTCCTATATCAGGCAAGAATGGACCAACATTCATCTGCCAAAAGTCTAGCAACTGGTCTCCTCAGTTCCCAGATGTTTACAAAATAATTATGAACTTTAACTAAAAAAGATCAGAACTTAAGCATATAACCACAGCATTTAAGAATACTGTGTGACATTACAACTTGTGCAATATTCTCAACCTCACTTTTGTTTCACTCTCTCTCTCTCTCTCTCTCTTTAGAAACAGGTGATCCAGTCATGCATAACAATACAAACAGTTTAACATTTAAGTTCACCTTTCACTATGAAATAATATCAAATTTCATAATAATAATAACAATAATAATAAATGTCTGTCATAAATTTCCTAACTGCAGCATGTCACCAAGATCATTCCTGATGAAAAACTGTGATTTTACAAGTTGAAATAAGAAAATAAGAAGTTGCAGATCTCACCTTGTGTAGGTGGGCTCAAAGGCACCAACAGCACAAACATGGTCAAAAGGTCCAGTTCAAGGACTATAGCTCCTTATTTTAGCACAAATCAAAGCAGCCATGCCCTCAATAAAGACAGATTGATGTTAGTTAGAACATTTGCAGCAGGATGTAAACAAGTTAAACATTTTTTATTTATTTATTTTTTTTTGCCTGTCCCGTTTGGCTCTTTTGCCATCAGAATTGTTGTCTAAAGGCAAAGAAAGATGCCCAACGGATTTACTTTACCAAATTGACCATCCCAGCCTTGCCGTAATGGTCCATTTGATTCACCTTTTATTGTTTCTTTTATTTTCACTTACTGAATACGGGACAGACTTGACTGGGGGAAAGAAGGGGAGAAAGAAAGAGGGAAAGAGAAACAGCTGAGAAGAGGGACTGGGGAGAAGGGCAAAAAACAAAAACCAACAGAACGGGCAGAGAAAAAAAAATGCATATATCAATCACCTGGATCGATATATTAAACATTTTTACATGTGACTCTGTGGGGACTCACTCCCTTTTGGAGCCAGCCTCAAGTGGCCACTAGAGGAACCACCGTTTTTGGCACTTCGACATATGCTTTTTTACATCTGCTTGATAAAAAAGAAACTATTCCAAACTATTTCTTGAAAGAAATGAATAGTTTTGCTCAGTTAGACAATGGTGCCTGCCAAACTGCTTTTGTAGCAGTGGATGTTTTGATTGTAAAAATAAGCTACTGCCACATTAGAGTGTTGCTTTTTACAAAGGGTATTACCATCACAAATTACTGGAACACTTAATGGTCACATGTTTGAGTGTTATAAGCACATTAAACAGGAGTTATTCACTGAGGTTTTTCTACTTTCAAATATAAATTCTTGATATAACAAAGTTGTTATAGTGGTCATGTTACCAAGAAGACTAGTTTGAGTCCCATATGGATATGGAACACAACTTCTTCTTCTTTTCTTTTTTTTTACTGGTTTTCCTATTGTATATGGATTTCAACTTTTACTGGATGTTTGGATAGATGGGGCTTCCAGACCACAGCACGACTCTGAAATTGGTTATTTCCAGTGGTTTGCACCAAACCATGACATCGTGTCAAAATACACAAGCTTTGGAACACCAACCATCCAAGTAGGCATATCATGTGTGTTTTAAAAGTCATGGCAATTGTTGTGGGTTGGCAATATGCATACATATGACTAAGGGATTATTATGTGCTCTCTCTCAATAGCCCAAATCAAGGTTCTTAATCGAGGTAATGCGGTAAAGAGGTTTCGTTTCCATGCAGAAGAATGTACTGTTGCTTGCAAGAAGTTTTGAAAAACTTTCCTGAAATCAGTATTGTCTAAAAACGCCACTAGGTTGGGTAAAGAAAAGATTGTGGCTGGTGTCCCAGGCAGGAATTTTATGTTGGCGTGCTAATCAGTGAAAACTAGCTCATTGTATTACTTTTTGTATTTTGTATTTTATTACTGGTCACAATTAATGATAACAGATTAGGCCTTCTAGTACAATCGTGCAGTGATTACAGCAAACTAAATAAATTTAAAGTTGGCGGACATGATAAATCTTACTTAAAATATTAAGCAATTGTTATTGTATTAAGCAATTTTGAAACAATGAAATCTCCATTTCATTATTAATTCTTTCTATCTCCAGCTTACTTGAACGGTAAACTACTGTGCAAAAGTCTTGAGCCACCATTCATTTCTTTCTACGTTGTGTTCAAGGAGACAGACTTTCGCGTCATTGTCAGGGTCTTGAGCAATAGTTTTCCAGGCTTTCTGATGGTCTTTTTTATTTCTTTGACACTGACTGCTTTTTCACTCATTTGTCAGTCCAGCTTCTTTAGTTGAGTCTATGAAAACTGCCAAAGATAACAGTTTGACAGACATAAAATTATATTCTTGTAACAACAACGTGATTCCCAAAGAGCTATTGGCTAGAAATTTGGCCAATTTCAACATGGGGTACAGTG
Source organism: Diplotaxodon limnothrissa (assembly GCF_057381915.1). Lineage (NCBI taxonomy): Eukaryota > Metazoa > Chordata > Actinopteri > Cichliformes > Cichlidae > Diplotaxodon > Diplotaxodon limnothrissa. Next base: position 26,711,676 of record NC_140617.1, on the reverse strand, counting down.
TTTTCTTAAAAAGGTGAAGAAACTGAAAATGTGGAGAACAAAGGAAAAAATGTCAGTCCTAGAAAAACATCTACATCAGATTAACAGTATCTGAAAGTAATAACCTTAAGAAACAGGGAGATTTTTAAGCAAAAAAAAAAAAACTGATACGGGACCTAAACGATGCATCTGGAAATTCAACAGATCCATCATTAATCAAAAATGATCTCAGTGGAAGGCTGGCTGTCAAGAAGCCAATCTTAACAGGGAGATGAAACAGAGAAAAGGCTAAGGTCTGCCAATGGCAACAGGCCTGTTATCTCCTGACCTCTCCATACAGAGGTCAGGACAGAGCTACAACAGTGAGTGTTTACAGGCATTTGTAAATCACGGTGGAGCCTCTGTCATGGTTTGGGGCTGCATTTCAACCTGTGGTGTTGGAAAACTTGGAAACGTACCATCAGATTTTGATCCACAATGTGAAACCTGGATAGAAAAACACACAGCAGAACACCATCAGTCATGGATCGGCTTCCCCAGACCTCAACACTACTGAAGCAGTGTGGGATCATGTTGACAGAGAACAGAACAAAAGGCAGAAACATCCAGAGAAGAGCTTTGAATGTCCTTCAAGAAGCCTGCAGAACTATTCCTGAAGACTCGGTAGTATTGTACAAACTCAGTGTTTGCTTAATAAGCTGTATTTCTATGTATGTTTGTACATATTTCAACAAAATACTGCACATATCTTCCATTTTCCTATCAAACATACTGTATGTGCGGTGTTTCAAGGCTTTGACACAGTACTATGTGTCAGAAAAACTGAAACCAAAATCCAACCCTTTCACTTTCAGACCCACTTGGCTGACTTTTCACAATCACCAGGTGTCTTGTTAGTGGCTTAGGGTTAAAGCAATGAAAGCGTTTTGGTTAATGTTAGAGGAAGGCTGTGGTTTTATCACTGTGAATATCGCCTTCTTTCTCCAACCTCACACAACAGCTGCCAATGAGTGAACATAACCAGTGAAACCAGATGACATGACGCAATCAGATGTTTTACCAGAAAACAAATGAGACCAGACCATATCTGTATCATAGCAAGCACTTTTTTACTGGAAGGCTGCAAAGCCTTGCACAGATGAAGATTTCACCTGCTATATGGTGGATGACGAACCTGTTGGGCTGCGTTTCTGCTGCGTAAACATTTTGTGCATAAAAAAAAATGCTCAAAAATTCTCTAATTAATCATTTGGAAGTCTCAATCTGGACAGGTGGTGTGGATAATTCTCTCAAGTGTCTCCGATCCAGAGAGCCCCAGGTTGTTCATTTTGTCATTGTGATTTTGCCTCTGTTGCTAAGATGTTTTTCAGTGGAAATTTGAAAATATAGCCTAGGGCTTACTGTCTCAGGTTTAGGTATGAGGTCTTTAGTAAACTGAAAGCTGTGGTTTTGTCATTAAAGTCTCCGTTAACCAGAATGTTTTTCCCCTAACCTCAACTAATAGCAGCCAATGTACAAATGGAACCATAAAAAATGGCTATGATCCTCCAAGATGGCCCATCTGGCAGGATCGTATTCACTTCCCTTTGTACGGCTGAACACAAATCACTGGATATGAGACTGGTCTGATGAAATATTGTGGTCATGTAAATGAAAATGTCCATCAACACATAATGTTTGTGAATCAGTGTATTTGTCATAGAAAATGTTTTATATCTACATTCTCGTAGTCCCAGGCTTGGTGCTGTCTCTGAGTTGTTGAAGTTGAATGATGTAAATCTCCCGAAATCTCTCCTGAATTGACATCTGGTCACAGTGGAGGCCATTTGTGTACAGTGAACTCATTGTCACCTGTCGTGGTCTTCTGCCGCTGTAGCCCATCTGTTTCGAGGTTCAACGCGTTGTGTTCAGACATGCTTTTCTGCATACCTTGGTTATTAGCAGAAGTAGTCCGGCCTCCTCTGGCCTCTGACATCAACAAGGCATTTTCACTGGATATTTTCTCTTTTTCAGACCATTCTTTGTAAACTCTGAAATACTCAGACCAACAACCGTGCCACATCTGTCTTCCTCAGTCAGATGCTCAGTTTGAACATAGGCAGGACTTCTATTTGTTCACATTTTGCATCCAATCTAATAAAGGTTTGTGTTTTGTTTGCTTACTTTCTGCACTCGGGTTCTTGTTTTTGTAACCCTGGCGATCTTGAGGCAACGCTTAGTCACCTTTAAAATGTACTTTAGTAAATTGTGAAAAAATAAAAATTTCAAGAGTTTCAGACACAAACACTGATCATGATTCATTTAGTTTTTACTATTCAGGAGTTGAGCAGCCTCGGGGATCATCATTCCTTCGGATAGCTCACTATTTAAAACAAGCGCATGTATTTATCTTCCCAGATGGCATTTCCTCAATGACAATAGTTGAACTATTTTAACATCATGTCTGTTTTTAATACCTGATCTTGTCAATGTAATATACCTGGTTCTTTAAAACCACTGGTATTTCTTCAAAGATTATCAGACTTTTCTTTTTCTTTTTTCCTCATGCAGCTGTCAACCTCTCATCCCGCAAAAACAATGACTAACAGCTTAGAGTGACTCATCAGCCCACAGATATCTGACACCGAGCTGCAAAATAAAACATATCAGACTGCATCATTAGAGTGCTGAAATATTGTTGTGTGAGTTTATTCTTCTAAAACATTACTTCACCCGCGATGTAAATCCACTCTGTAATCTGTTAGAAATTCATTAAAGTCTTCTTGATTCAAATTCCCAGCACTGTTTCTGCAGGCAGGAGTTTCCAGTGGTAAAAGCATGTTGTAAAGACAATAAAATCCACAGTGAATGAGCTATAAAAGCACAATAAACAAGCCACAAACTACCAGACGATGCAGACATGGCTTGCAGACACCAGCTAAAACACCAGCTGATAAGAATAGGGAATCCAAAGACCACTTTCCAGAGAGAAAGACTAATAAAGGTGTGGGGTGCCTCTTCATTTTATGTGCAGATTATTCTGTCTAATTGCAGTAAATACAGTGAGAAAGAGCCTGTTTCCTGGCTCCTAATTATATTCTCTCTGGAGGTCAAATCAAGGCAAAGAAAAGAGGTAATTTTCTCATTTGGTGAAGTGCTGGAGACTAAACTGTTATGAATAAAGACAGAGCAGCTGTTATTTATGAAAAAAATGCTGTCACTATTGATTGAAAACCTCTTGACGCCAGTTCCAGTAATCTTCTCCACTTAAATTACAGTAAAGCGGTCAATGACGCACTCCTCTCGGGGTTCAGAACATTTTACCCCATTCAAAGTAACAGAGCCATTTTTCGGGCCTGCTGCAGAAGGACTGTCAGCGTACCTGGTCTGGTTCCATGGCCTTTCTGTTGCTTCTGAGTTTTTTTGGTTCTTGTTTATTACTCAAGCATTTTTGATTCATTTTCACTGACGTATCAGTGCTTTGAGTGATTTTGAGTATTACTTGTTGTAAGCAACCTTTAAGCAACTTTTTTCACATTTAGTTTTGGATGCCTTATTGCTGTTCTCACATAGGTTTAGCCCCATGTTTTTTATTGTAAGTTTGTCATAGTTTCCTCTGTGTTTCCTATGTGCTCCTTCCTCGGTCTCAACTTTAGGTGTTCCCCTTCCCAATCTACTTCCTGTCTGTGGATATTGACTATGTTCAGCTGTGCTCTGTCGCCTCTTCCTCCACCACACCACCCAGCCACTTTCCTTGTTCCTGTGTTCTTTTGGGCGTCTGCACTTTTTGTATTCCTGTTCCTCCTGACCTTAAATGCTCCATTTGTTGGTCTGCTTTTTGAACTGATTCATGAGGAAAAACTCATTCAGAGGGGCGATTTGCACTTCAGACTTTTGGACCCTATTGAGCCTTCAGTCCTTCGTGATTTATTTGTATTATATCCAAAGTTTCAAAGAATATATTGAATTCAATTTATTTATATGGTACTAAATCATAACAAGAGCACCTAAAGGCAATCTATATATTGTAAGGTAAAAACCCCGCAATAAGAGAGAGAAAACCCCAACAATTAGATGATCTCCTATGAGGACGCTCTTGGCAAAAGTGGTACAGAAAAATTTATTAGCCCTTTACATGACAAAATGTAAGAGTGAGTGCCCATGAGTACTGAAGAATGCATGGTTTTATTCTGTTTTTTGTGACTTTTTGTCATGACTAAGCTGTCTGTATATACACTCAACAAAAATATAAACGCAACACTTTTGTTTTTGCTCCCATTCCCCATGGGATGGACGTAGAGACCTAAAATTCATTCCAGATACACAATATAACCATCCCTCCCAAACAGTGGTCACAAATCAGTCCAAATGTGTGGTAGTGGGCACATCTGCTATATTGAGATAATCCATCCCACCTCACAGGTGTGCCACATCAGGATGCTGATCTGACATCATGAGTAGTGCACAGGTGTACCTCAGACTGCCCACAACAAAAGGCCACCCTGGAATGTGCAGTTTTGTCTCACAGCAAAATGCCACAGATGCCACAGCAATGAGGGAGCGTGCAATTGGCATGCTGACAGCAGGAATGTCAACCAGATCTGTCGCCCGTGCATTGAATGTTCATTTCTCAACCATAAGCCGTCTCCACAGGCGTTTCAGAGAATATGGCAGCACATCCAACCGGCCTCACAACCGCAGACCTCGTGTAACCACACCAGCCCAGGACCTCCACATCCAGCAGGTTCACCTCCAAGATCGTCTGAGACCAGCCACCCAGACAGCTGCTGGAACAATTGGTTTGCACAACCAAACAATTTCTGCACAAACTGTCAGAAACCGTCTCAGGGACGCTCAACTGCATGCCCGTCGTCCTCATCGGGGTCTTGACCTGACTCCAGCTCGTCGCCGTAACAGACTTGTGTGGGCAAATGCTCACATTCGATGGCGTCTGGCACGTTGGAGAGGTGTGCGCTTCACGGATGAATCATGGTTCACATTGTTCAGGGCAGATGGCAGCTGAGAATGTCCCAGTTCTTGCATGGCCAGCATACTCACCGGACATGTCACCCATTGAGCATGTTCGGGATGTGCTTGACCAGCGTATATGACAGCGTGTACCAGTTCCCACGAATATCCAACAACCTCGCACAGCCATTGAAGTGGAGTGGACCAACATTCCACAGGCCACAATTGACAATCTGATAGACTCCATGCGACGATGTGTTGCACTGCATGAGGCAAATGGTGGTCACACCAGATACTGACCGGTTCTGGGTCCCCAGACCCCCAATAGCGCAAAAAACTGCACATTCCAGGGTGGCCTTTTGTTGTGGGCAGTCTGAGGTACACCTGTGCACTACTCATGATGTCAGATCAGCATCCTGATGTGGCACACCTGTGAGGTGGGATGGATTATCTCAATATGGCAGATGTGCCCACTACCACACATTTGGACTGATTTGTGACCACTGTTTGGGAGGGATGGTTATATTGTGTATCTGGAATGAATTTTAGGTCTCTACGTCCATCCCATGGGGAATGGGAGCAAAAACAAAAGTGTTGCGTTTATATTTTTGTTGAGTGTATTAGCCTATTGAGAGATAACCGGCACTCCCCAATGTTTAAAACTGAGCTAAAACAAAGCTGTATTAAATAATCAGGAAGGGATTATTATTATTATTATGTTGAAATGAGGCTTAAAGGTCAACAGAGGCTCTTTGGGATTTTAAGTTATTCAGAATTGAAACTGAAATCATCCAAAAATGGCCGTCTGACTGACTTTTTCTTCAAAATAATTCTATCCTCAGCAGGTATCTTCAAGATGGCTTCGGATGGCCTTGATTCTTGAAATGCCACAGGCTTTATAAAAGCTGACATATAAACTTTAAAAGTTTATATGTCAGCTTTAATACTTGTATCTACTTCTGAAAGATTACCCTGCTGTAATAAAGCATCTGCTGTGTTGTAAAAGAGGCTGTTTCTCTTTTCTCCAGACAAAGAGCATAGTTCAACTTCATGGGCGGGTGTAAAAGTGAGGAAGAAAAAAAAAGCTGAGTCTTTGGCTCAAAGAATCTATGTTTCCATATGTTTGACTCATTATTTGAAATACTGGTGATGCTCATTGTTAACAGGCAACAATGTAACCTTATCAATGGCTAAATATGTTCCTCTTAAGATCCTGCAGTCAGAAGGAATGAGTTAAAGAGTTTAGTGGCTGAAATAGGTACAAGTGCAAACACAAAGAGCTTCTGCTGGTTTCCTGTAAATGAAAAGCTGTTTTAATTCCTCACTTCCATGATGGAAACCAACGCTGCATCCAAACTTGCCAACATCTGCCACTAATTTACCAGAGCATCCGCTCCCGGATACAGCTATTAACCAGAGCTGCTGCTCGCCGTGTCCCCTTCGACTGCACGGCTTTCACCACTAACCAGCCACTCATCCTCGAGCCGCTGGTGCTAGTGACTGGCCTGACATGGAAAATAACATGACTCCAGCAGGCCTGTAATTTCCAATGGCTGTGACCTTTAATCATATCTTGATCTACATCCTTTATCCTTCTGTCTGTCGGTGGCCCGATGTTAATTTGAGACCTCATATGTCTGAAAGAGTCGACCGGATTCTGTGTTTCATATTTTGGAGACGTGTCAAAGCACGAGGATGGGCAAAAGGAAGCAGATGTTTACGCATTCTGACATCTGCGAAACCAAACAACATTCGAGCTGAGTTGAATAATATTGTTTCATTGCAAAAATGAGGTTTGCTCTTAATGGAGACCAGATCTGAGATGTTCATTATCATCACACATGGTTTAAAGAGACTTTAGAAACAAAGGTAACCTCGTGTTCTCATTCTGCCACAACATTAGTGAGTTTCCAACCTGGAGAGGAGTTCTGGCTCATTTCTATTCATCCTCAAGGTGCTGGCGAGGAGCTGAGATCGAGGCTCTGCCTGATTCTTCCTTCTTCTGTTTCTTTACTCTCATAAACAAGGCAGACAGTCCATCTCTGTCCCTGCAGGTACAACAAACCCAGACTCAACTCACAGGGCTAATTATTGGACGATAAGGTAATGATATAAACTGCTCAAACACTCTGAAAACACATCAAATCTCAGTGGGAAATGAAATCGTGCATGATATCTATACTGATATGGACAGGGTGGGTACGGTGTTAGGAATGAATCCTATAGAGCCTGAATCTCAGAATGGTACACAGTAGTTTGTATGCACGCCTGACAAGACTGGGGCATGCTCCTAATGAGACAACAGATGGTGTCCTGGAATCTCCCAGATCTGGACCAGGCCATCACTGAGCTCTTGTACAGTCTTTGGTGCAACCTGGCAGTGTCAGATGGACCAAAACCTAATGTCCCAGAGGTCGTCTACTGGATTTAGTTTACGCGAGTGTGACGCCCAGTCAGTGGTATCAGTTGCTTAATCCTACAGGAACTGCTGGCATACTCTCGCCGCATCAGGTTGGGCATGGTTGTGAGAAACCCAGGACCCACTGCGCCAGTGTAGGGTCTGACATTGAGCCCAGGACTCCATCCTGATACCTAATGGCAGTTAGGGTGTTGTTGCCCAGCCTGTAGAAGCCTGTGTGTCCCTCCATGGATATGCCTCCCCAGACCATCACTGACCCACCACCAAACCAGTCATGCTGAGCAATGTTACAGGCAGCACAATGAACTCCACAGCTGACTGTGCTTTTGAGACTGTGCTGGTAGATACAGCAAACCTTCTGGCAATGACATATATTGATGTGCCATCATGGAGGAGTTGGACTACCTGTGCAAGCTCTTTGGGGTCCATGTAAATCCAAATAAAACAGATGAGGAGGGAAAATCTGTGACTGGCCTCCACCTGCAAAACCTTTCCTGTGTTGGGGGTTGTCTCATTGTTGTCCCTCTAGTACACCTGTTATTAATTTCGTGAATACCAAAGCAGCTGAAACTGATTAACAACCCCCTCTGCGATTTAACCAACAAGATCAATATCTCAGAGGTTTAACTGACTTGATGCTATGCTCTCATTAAAAAGTGTGGGCTTGAGTCCAGATAAGTCAGGACAAATGTTGATTATCTATTGCAAAAAAGCCCAAGGGATCTTTAAATATATATTAAGCTGGACTATGGTGTGAAAAATGTTAATCCGTGAAATCTAACGACTGCAGCTGTGATTGGATTATTCTGCCGTTCAAAGGAAGGACGGGATAAACATCACGAAGCAATAAACTGAAGTTTTTACTAAATCGGCGATGATTTGCTGTCTTTTCGCTGTGCGGGGCTGGGAGCTGACAGAGGGCGTCAGCTTTAAAATCCAGCTTTTAAATCGGAGAAAGTTCACAAGTTGTCGTCAGACTTTGGGAACGTGTTTACTGCTGTGTAAATGCCACCTCTGCGTGTCGCAATAAAAAAAAAGCTGCAGCAGCCTGCGGTGGCACAGTGGAAAGTTACCCAGGCTTTCTCTGGGCCTGTTTTGGTGCTGCCAAATGTTTAAACCGGTGGAGTTGAGTCATGAAGAACACTAATAATGAGGCACAACGGCTGCTGGCTGGCTGACCCCTTCTGTTCTCTGTAGCATTAATCCCAGCAACAGAAGGCAGAAGCTGGACTTTAATTTTAAAACAAGACGTAATCAGAGAAAAAGCTCCAAAAGAAACTGCAGATTCATAAGCACGCTGTCAGCCAAGGACCTATCATCCTTTACAAAGGACTACCATTTGCTTTAATTACCTACTGTAAATCAATTTGTGGATGTCTCAATTAGCCTCTCTACATCACAAAGCCATTAAATCCGAGCTCCGCAGGCACAAATCAAGCCGTCATCATCTTCAAAATGCTACAACTTCACAGGAAAAAAACAAAACCAACAGAGCTCCAGAAACAGAAATGCTGTAGCTCTTAAAAATCTCCCCATAAAGACGAGAGGGTTGCAGCTCAGCTGCCAGGCCCTCGGGGTCCGAGCCAAGCAGCTTTAAAACCTGGTGTGTTTTTAAAACAAAGCTTACTTTCGAACCGGCCCTAGAGGTGGCGCATCCCGGGTAAATGCTCACATGTAACTGCCATGTTTGAGGCAACACCCTGCCATGGCAACGTAGCGGCCAAAAAGTTCCCCTTCGGCTTTGCCAGCAAGCCAGCCAACTTGCAGCAATTTTGTATGTAAAGTAAACGAGAAGTGCTTTTTAATCACAGGGAAGAAAAACAGAGGCTTCACAAACGATCGTTTATATACTATAAGTGTCTCAGATCAGTCTGCACAGGTTTCACCAGCGCTGCTCTAACAAAAAAGCAACAGGTTGCCTACAGGTTAGAGGCGTATCCACATATCACTACTATCGATACCGAAGCTGGTATCAATAGTAGTGATATGTGGATCAATATCAAAGTGCTGTAGAGATATTCCCCAGTCATATTTTAAAAAGCTGGATTCTATTGTATCCTCCTTTGTGTGGTTGGGTAAGGTTCCTAGAATTTCCAAAAAAACATCTTGTTAAACAGAAGACTTGTGGTGGCCTTGGACTCCCAAATTTTAGAGTATATTATATGGCTGCACACTTAAATATTCTTTCATTTTGGCTGTGCTGATTTGGAAGGACAGCCTTCATGGTTAATGATGGAACACCTGTCTTGTAGACAAACTTGTCTTCCAGCCCTGCTTAATAGCCCGATAAAAGTGTAGAATACACTATATGGCAGAAATCCTGTGATTCAAAATTCAATTAAGGTCTGGAACCAACTATTGGGCACAGTAAAGGCTCCTAAAATGTATCTGGATGCTCCAATATGTAACAATCATGCCTTCAGGCCTGGGCTGGAGGACATCACGTTTGTGACATGGCAAGGAAGAGGGTTTTGTTCTCTCAAAGATATTTACATTGATGGACATTTTCCATCTTTTCAGCAATTGAGGGTGAAATTTAATCTTCCAAATTCACATTTTTTCAGATTTTTACAGTTGAGACATTTCATCAAAGCATCTATTCCACAATATGATTTGATTCCTCGAAACTCAGTGCTTGACAGCTTCGTGTCAGTCGAGCTCTACACTAGAGGTGCTGTGTCTCGCTTTTGCAGGTCCTTACAGTCCTTCATCTGATACTTTTAGGGAGCAGTGGCAGGAAGAACTGGGGGTGGATGTTACTGATGATGTTTGACAAGAGCGCATTAAGAATATATATTGAGGTTCTATAAATGCTAGACATAATCTGATCCAATTCAAAGTTGTGTATCGGTTGCATTATATAAGAATGTTGCAGCCCTCTGTGTCAAGTGTTCAAGTGATCGAGGAACTTTATCTCACCTTGTCACGGCCCGTGGCTCGGCATCCAGGGAGCCGTGGGAGGCTGCAGTGGCCACACCCTCGGGCTGGGCCGCCTCCAAATCACCTGCATCTCATCTGAGGCAATCACCGGAGGACTACTTCAGCCAGCTCTGACGGCTTCTCCTCGCCAGTCTGTAAGTCTCCTCCCAGTGTGACCAGCATTCGGTGTGGAAGCCTGTGGCCTGCCTGACTTCCTCCCTCCCTAGGATTCCTTTCACGGGCACCTCTCCCCTCCAAGCTCCACGGTCCTGCTCTACCTGTAAGCCTCGGCAGCTTATGAAATCTGAATGCCAAAAACTACAGCTGTTTTGGAATCATCTGTTTGATTTTCTGACCAAAGCCATTGGCAGGGAGGTCCCATGTACCCCCTTTGCAGCATTGTTCGGGGTCTCTGAACCAGGATGGTCTTTTTTTCTTTTTCTTCTTTAAAGAAAAAGAAACACAGCATCTGGGGAAAAGTCGTCCTCACCACAGTCCTGCTAAAAATATCAAATTTACATATTTTTCCCTCTGGCCTGTAACCATCTAGACTGTTTTGGTGTGAGTTACCCAGTTTTGCAGATATCTGCCTTTGAGAACCACAAGGCAAGTTCCATTAGGTTCGCGCACAAAAACACATTAAAAAAACCTTTTTCTATAAATCATGACCTAGTTACTCCAAAAAAAACCCCAAAAAGCTGCAGCGCTGCTCACATAGGAATACAAACTGAAAGTGCCTCGAATCTGCATTCTTTCAAATGGCCGGCAGGGGGCCACTCCTGTCAGATTGCATAGAAGTCTATGAGAAAAAATAACCTTATTTTTCAGTTGATCTGTGACTTCAGTAAATACTGTCCTGATGGGTTTGTGGTCTTAATTGCAGATTTAAACTCTTCAGCTCAAGTCACTTTATTTTATATCTTTAACAAACATGAAAAATATAGTAAAAATTTAAAAAATGGGGACTTAGCGCACAATATTCTTGTCATATTTAGGGCCCGAGCACCGAGAGTGCGAAGGCCCTATTGTATCTGCTCCGTTTCTTATTCCATTTGTTTTGCCATATTTTAGTTGCTTTAAATGCTTTAAAACCAGCTGCACAAGCTGAAGAATGAGTTTTTAGTTTCAAAGACACGTAAGGTTTACTTCTACCTGCACAGTCCCAGCAGCTCAGTGAAGTCCTCAGTCATGCTGCAGAAGCACTAAACTCCTGTGCACCAAGCAATTAAACTGAGCTTGTACTACAACTTATCTGCGATGTGGGTGTGGTCATACGAAATTGTACGAATTTGTGTAACCCCTTGTCAGAACCTTTTAGAAGTGTTACTGACATCTAATTCAAAATGAGCATATATTTTTCAGGATGTAGTAAAATATCTCAGTTCAACTATCTTCTTCTGTGTTTTCTGTGTTCTATTGTGAATACAATATGGGTTTATGAGGTTTTCAGATCACTGCATTCTGTTTTTATGTACATTTTTACACAGCGTCCCAACCAATAGGGTTGTACGTCAGGGTTTTTAAAGTGCCTTGAGACTGCTTCTGTGGTGTATGAGTGCTATACGAATGAAAGTGACCGCACATCAGGCACATTTCCCAGTGGCCTGAGGGGCCTATTTAGCCTCCCATGAACAGTCAACTTAATTTTATAGCAAACAGTCTGACCTCAATCAAAGCTGTCACAATATTTCCCCCTCGCTCAAAGTCCCATGATTTGCAGTAAACATCCATGCACACTGTAATGTCTCAATAACTATGAGTGATGCACATACTAACAAAACGTGGCAACAGGTAATAAATTCATTATCTGGGATGTTTATCATTGTGTTGCTGGACTTCACAAAAGTGACATTTCACAGAACTAGTTTGCCGTCTGAGCTGTTTAAAGGGCCAGTTCATGCATTTTCCAAAGCTGACTACATACTGGATGCTGACAGCCGTCTAATGACAGGAAAATGCAGACAAGTGGCTGACTACTGTGAATAACACGACACTATGGACTAGTGTCCAAATAACGTTAAAAGTATCAAAGCCACAATCAAGTCTTATGGCTACAAAAATAATTTGGTTAATAGATTATTGTTACAGTTTCTGTACTCAGGTGCGGTCCATCTTTCATATATGGTTTATATCTAGGGACTCTTTCCTTTTACTGAGCTGCCTCCTTCATCCACTGGCTATTGCCATCTTTCATATACAGTCTATATATAGGGACTATTTTACTTCTACTGAGCTTCAGCAATCAACTATCACCATCTTTCATATACAGCTTATGTATAGTGACTACTTGCCATCTACTGAGCTTTATTCAGTTTCTCAATTCAAATTTCATTTATAGTTATAGTTTAAAGCATTTATTTATTTCTGTCACCATCTATCATATACAGTCTATGTCTCAGGACTATTTTTCCTTCTACTCAGCTTTTTCCAGTTTTCATCACCATCTTTCATATACAGTCTATACGTCAGGAACATTTTCCTTCTACTGAGCTTCATCGAGCAGCTATCATCATCGTCCATATACAGTCTACGTGTAGGGACAATTTTCTTTCCGTTGACCTGCATCCTTCATCTAGGACTAGAGTGCAGCAGTGACCACAGGATCACCATCGACATCTGCAAGAGCCTCTCGTCGGGGGGTGGATGCACACTTCCTTCTGGTCAGCATTACGGTTTGTGGATTTTCTTTTCGAATAAGTGAGTCATGAGACTCTGCTGCTGAGTTTTTCAAATGTCCTTTGAACAGGACAGGGTGTGGGAACATAAGGCAGACAACTGACACCAAACCAATCTCAGTGGCACTACAGAACAGTGGTTTTTATATGTGTGTGTTTTTTAACACCTATGTGTTGCCCCACTCTGCCATTTTAGTCACTAAATAGATCAGCTGCTTGCGAGTTAAAGAAAAATAACTTAGTGTCCAAAGTGAGTCCTTTTGGTTTCTTTCCAGACAGTTTCAGTTCCACTCTGAGGTTCCCACATCATCAGAGGCTCCTGTAACCAACAACACCAGCCACCAGCAGAGCGGCTTCTGTGAAGACGTCCTACATTACAGGCTGCAAAACGGGTAACGAAAGCTTCAGTTCCAGGATCAGTTCATTGACAGAACAGCATGCAAAAGAAAGCAGCTCATTGTTAAAAGTGAGATATTAGTAACCAGTACCTGGCCTGAGAGGGCTCATTAACACCCTGTGTGGTGACAAACATCTGGAAAAATCTGCCTTAAATAAGTTTGTCTCTCCATGAAGTAAGGAAAATAAAGTTAGGTGCGTGCTTTGGCTAATTCTTGCTCATAAAGCTGCACCACGTTTGTCTGTCAATGCACATTCTGTGTGTTTGTCTCTGCATAAGTATGAATCAGGCTTTTCTTGCTGGGGTTTTGCTTTAAATAAATTACGTGTATTAGGCCCGAGGTGCATTTTCTGCAGCACAAAGCGGAGCTGAGCTTCGAGCTCTAAATAAAAACCTCGCCTTTTGTTTGGTGCTGCTTTTTGTCATTGTTTCCATCCAGCAGAATCCCGATGTGTGACAGTTCATATTTACAACTGCAGTCTTGGAAGTCAGCGGTGTGTTACACAACCTGAACCATCACAAATAAAAAATCGACCCCAAAAGTTCCAGTTTACTTTATACCAGACAGATGTTGTGATTGAACCAGTGGAGCTTCTGAGCTTCTTATTTTCAGGCAAAAAGTTCACAAGGAATGGATTTGGTGTGCCGAAACAAGCCCCTCGCTTAGCACAAAACACCATGATATATCATGCTGACAGTGGTTACACCGAAACGATAAACAATACACGAATCGTTCACTTTCACAATCCTGTAAAGCCTGGATCACCTACCTCTGACAGACCGTAGGAGGACACGGGCTGTCAAATGACCCAAACACTGAGTAAACATGTACACGCACCTTGTTCTAACTGCAAACCTCTGTCAGTACAGGCAGAGTTCAGCCACATGGCAAAGAAACTGGCCTTCAACTTCAAATAACACCCAGTTAGTGACGGTTTTACAGTTTGTGCTGCCAAATCATTCATTTTTACGTAAAACCCGAGTGATTTTTAAACATTTCAAATTGCACGGCCGTGGGAAAATCTCCCAAATTTCATGTTTTTAGTTTGAGCTCGACCACTAGCTATTTTAAGGCTGTGTAAACAAACTTGATGTTTTATAAGCTGGGCTGCACTTCAGGGTCTGGATTCTCTGAAGGGCACAAAAAATGTCCTCAGATGACCTGAAGGACAGGCCAAACCAGCATGTCCTGTCCAAACTGAGCCAGTGTGGCCTTCAAAAGTTTGTGTAGCTTGAGTAAGCCTCTGGTGATTGATGGAGTAAGTGAAACCACTAGATAAAAAAGGAAGGGGGGTGAAAAAATAAATCCTAAGTGCAAAATCAACATCAGCTTAATGATGATAAAGGTAAAGATGTCCAAAAGTATGCAGCCCCCTTTAAACCAGTATTTTTAAATCTAAACATTGTTTCTAAAAATAAATAAATAAATAAGTAAGTAAAAACAGCCTGTGTGTGGTCCTGGGTCGGTTGTCCCAGTGTTTGAGCTTTTTGACTTTCTAATCTTCATTCGATTATTCCTTGCTTGCTGAATATTCGTGTATTTCGTGCACTGAGTATTCATTTATCTCAGAGTTTTGTCTGCTGTGTTTAGTAAATCGTGTCCCCTGTGTTTAGTCAGTCTTGTCGCTACGTTTTGTTTCCCTTTTTTGTGTGTGTGTGTCAGTTTGCAGTCTGTGTTTCTGTTCTCGTTTAGTTTCTTCCTGTTTTATTTTGGTATCGCGTGTTCCCTTTGTCTCATTAGTTATTATTCAGTTCAGCTGTGTTCCCATTTGTCTCCACTTTCTAATACAGATGTTTTAAGACTGCATTGAGTTTTTTGTGATTTCTTTTGCTGCTGATGTGCTAAATCTTTCATTAGGTGTGTTTTGGCTGCAAATGTATTTAAAGTTGTAAATTGTGAAATCTTTGGAAATATGTGTATTTTTGTACTGTTTACTCATGACGTGCAGTCTGCTCTTCATTTGCATAAACCTGTAAACATACAAGCATTTGTACTTCTCACATCCTTATTGGTGAATCGCTTAATTCTTGAATTTGGTAACTTGGTGATTCTCTGTTAGCAGCCTTACCGACATTTATCAAATCTTTTCTGCTCGAGAGAGATTTTTGTGGGAGGAATTTTGGACCAGTCAGTGAACAAAACTGTCTTAGGTTTTTTTTTTCTGTTTTTTTGTATAAATGAACAGCCCTGTTAAGTAGCCAGGATCTCAGTTGGATCAGTGACTTATACGGTGAACAGATACTGACGTAGCAAATCAGCCTGAACTTGTCACGGCTGGCGGAGTGAGCCGTGTGGAGTGGAGGAAAAGGAGGACCCAAAATGCAGCAAACTGATGATACGAGTGAAGTTTATTTACACGGTGGCAGTGGCAAAAACAGGCAATGAAGCATGAGTAATGACAAACCTAAACTGGGAGAAACTAAAGAGCAAACCTGAAATCTTACAAAACGGAGAGCGGAGCAGAGAGACGCAGACCAAGGACCAGGATACCAAGAAACACAGACGAGCCGACAACGAACACAGACCGACACCCACTATATATACACACACACACACACACACACACACGGTAATCGGGTAATCGCACACAGGAGGGAAGAACAGCTGATCTGAATACACATGATGACTGGAGGACACAAGCTGAACACAATGACAACAGACACAGACTTTCAGAACAAAACAGGAAATCTAGAACCCGAACCGGACACAAGGGGGGAGGACACAGAATAACTAGAACAGAGGGAAATAATCACAAAACACAAAACGCTGGGTCAACGACCCAGGACCATGACAGTACCCCCCCTCCAAGGGCTGGCTCCAGACAGCCCAAAACAAAAACAGACGACCAACCCAGGGCGGGCGGCGGGGGCCCAGGACGGAGGGACCAACACAAGCTCCAGCGAACCGAGAGAATTGTCCAAAACAAAAACACACATGCTGGAGCACGAGAACAAAACACAGTTCAGGAGGCCGGCCCGGAGGCTGACAACTCAGAAGTCCAGGACAGTTCATCTTCTGAGGCCGGCCACGTCGGCGACGTAGATCCATAAGCCGACCGAGCGGAAGGCAGCGGTGGCGGAGTGGAGGCAGTTCAGGGGGCCGACCGTGCACACGGCAGCGGCGGCGACGGGGAAACCGTTCAGGCGGCCGACCGTGCGGACAGCAACGGCGGCGACGAGGAAACCGTTCAGGCGGCCGACCGTGCGGACAGCAATGGCGACGATGACACAAGTCTGGAGGCCGACCGCGCGGAAGGCAGCGGCGGCGTCTAGGAGGTCGTCCATATTGACGATGACGCTCCACCAGCGGCCTGGTAGATGACCGCCGATGTCGAGGCGGCAGTTCGGGACCCGAAGGTGGCGTGGCCGTCGCAGCACCAGACGAGACCGAAGCAGCGGCTGGTCCAGGCGCGGCTGAAGCCGAAGCGGAGGCCGGTCCAGGCGCGGCTGAAGCCGAAGCGGAGGCCGGTCCAGGCGCGGCTGAAGCAGAAGCGGAGGCCGGACCAGACGAGGCTGAAGCCGAAGCGGAGGCCGGACCAGACGAGGCTGAAGCCGAAGCGGAGGCCGGACCAGACGAGGCTGAAGCCGAAGCGGAGGCCGGTCCAGGCGAGGCTGAAGCCGAAGCGGAGGCCGGTCCAGGCGAGGCTGAAGCAGAAGCAGAGGCCGGACCAGACGAGGCTGAAGCAGAGGCCGGACCAGACGAGGCTGAAGCAGAGGCCGGACCAGGCGAAGCTGACGAGGATGCTGGAGCCGGGCCAGGCGATGCTGAAGACATGAAGGCTGGAGCCGGACCAGGCGATGCTGAAGACGAAGCTGGACCGGGCGACGATGAAGGCTCGGAGGCTGCAGCTGGCGAGGATGATGAGGCTGCAGCAGGCGACGGCGTGGAAGCCGGAGACTGTAGCGCTGCAGGCGTGGAAGAAGCTGCTGCTGCCCGTGGCGTGGATGAAGCTGCAGCTGGCGAGGATGATGAGGCTGCAGTTGGCAGCTGGACGGGCTCCTCGGGCCCTCCAGCTGACGAGGCAGGAGGCTGGCTAGGTTCTCCTGAACCTCCAGCTGACGAGGCAGGAGGCTGGACGGGCTCCTCGGGCCCCCCAGCAGGCAAAGCAGGAGGCTGGACGGGCTCCTCGGGCCCCCCAGCGAAAACAGTCTCTGGACCAGTGGGCACCGGGGCCCCTGGAACACACAGGTCAGAACCAGTAGGCGCACGGGCCTCTGGCAGGCACAGTTCAGAACCAGCAGGCACACGGGCCTCTGGGAGGTACGGGTCAGAACCAGCAGGCACACGGGCCTCTGGCAGGTACGGGTCAGAACCAGCAGGCACACGGGCCTCTGGCAAACACAAGGCAGACTGCAGCTGCACAGAGCATTGACCCAGCTCGGGCAGCGACAGCCGGATACAGTCCTCAGCTGGCTTCTTAATCTCCAGGGGTCCAGAGTCGGCCGGGGGCTGGGACCCAGCCTCTGGGGAGGCCCTGGAGTGTGTCACAGTCTCTGGGCTGGCCAGCTTTTGAGGACTGATTACAATATTATGTGGTGTGTCTCTCTGCTTGACATGAACAGGTGAAAAATAGTTCTTTCCGGGTTGGATGGACTTAACTTGTTGTGCAGGAGGAGTTGGTGACAACGATGGCTGAATAGGTGATAATAAGGCGGATGAGTCTCTTGTCAACTGAGCTATTGACTGAGCTATGGATTGTAACCAAGTGTCTAATAGGTCTGGCTGTGACTGTAATCGGGGTGACGGTTGAGTGGCTAACTGAGCTAGTGGCTGCTGGGCAGCTAACTGAGCTACCGGCAGGGCAGCCGACTCAAAAAACACAGCCCCGGAATAAACAGACACACAGTCCAAAACAAAAAAAGGGTCCTTTTCACTCACCACAGCTGGCAGTTCCAAAGTCCTAGTCTTCGGCTGTGGGGTGATGCGCCGACGGCGCGATCGTCGCTTCCTCCCGGGCAAAACCTCCGGCGGGCCGGGCAAAACCTCCGGCGGGCCGGGCAAAATCTTCGCCGCCGGGCTGAGTTGGGAAGCGGTAGCGGCTGGTGGGTGAAGGTGCAGTTCGTTGAGTATGAAGTCCTGTGCGAGCGGGTGAAGAGAGTCCAGCAGCCAGGAGTGAGCAGAGATGAGCTGCTGTAGCCTGGCTTCTACAGCGCGGAGACACTCTTCCCCCTCATGCTCGAGCCATAGGTTAACCAACCTGGAAACAGAGTCAAGTAGTTCCTCCCGAAGCTCCTCGGGAGGTGCGGATGCCGCTGGGTCCATGTTTGGTCGGCTCGTACTGTCACGGCTGGCGGAGTGAGCCGTGTGGAGTGGAGGAAAAGGAGGACCCAAAATGCAGCAAACTGATGATACGAGTGAAGTTTATTTACACGGTGGCAGTGGCAAAAACAGGCAATGAAGCATGAGTAATGACAAACCTAAACTGGGAGAAACTAAAGAGCAAACCTAAAATCTTACAAAACGGAGAGCGGAGCAGAGAGACGCAGACCAAGGACCAGGATACCAAGAAACACAGACGAGCCGACAACGAACACAGACCGACACCCACTATATATACACACACACACACACACACACACAAGGTAATCGGGTAATCGCACACAGGAGGGAAGAACAGCTGATCTGAATACACATGATGACTGGAGGACACAAGCTGAACACAATGACAACAGACACAGACTTTCAGAACAAAACAGGAAATCTAGAACCCGAACCGGACACAAGGGGGGAGGACACAGAATAACTAGAACAGAGGGAAATAATCACAAAACACAAAACGCTGGGTCAACGACCCAGGACCATGACAGAACTGATGTTCCCTCCTGGGATTTAAATATATCATTTCTAGTCTCACTGACCGCTCAAAGCTCTTCAAGACTAAAAGACAAGGGGACACGTGTTGATGTGTTTTTTGTTATGGTTGTTTTTCATTTTTCTGATCAAATGTTTTTTCCAATAAAATCTAAAAAATATTTTGAAATTTTTAATAGAATAGACAGATAGACATAAAATTTGGTTATTTAATTCAGTTTTTGTGCTTTTGAAGATTTAGTGGAGTCTATAAATTTCATTGTGGATGAAATATTCCTTCAGAATATTTTGCACTATTAATCATCTTTTGAATGGTTCATACATTTCAGAATAGTACATGCTTGCAATTAAAAAAGGGTGGAAGTCCAACAATGTGGAAAAAATGACATCTTCATAGGATTCTTCACAGTCCTATGAAAAATGCCACAGTCTTCCCAGAGTGGATGTGCCAGCAAATTCACCCTAAGGTCCAGACCAATCGTGCAATGCTCAGAAACTGCAAAAAATCCAAGAGCTATATCTCAATAGTCCTCAGGTAGCAGGGTAAATGTTACAGTCGCATGATGCTTTCATCACTTCCAGGAGAAAGCTGCTTCTTTGTAAAACAAACACAACCGCACAGCTTAGGTTGATGCAAAGCTGTGCTACAAACCACAAGACTTCAGGAGCAATGTGCTTTGGACAGATGACACCAGAGTGGGGATGTGTGGCCATAATGCACAAAGCCAAACACAGTATATCAGCACAAACACTTCATGCCAGCTGTCAGCACGGTGGTGGAGGGGCTTGTTTTGCAGTCACACAACGTGGGCACCTTGCAGTCACCGAGTCGACCATGAACTCCTCTGTATACCAAAATATTCTAGAGTCAAATGTGATGCCGTCTGTCTGACAGCTAAAGTTTGGCCGAAACTGGGTTCCAGACACTGCAATAACATCTACAACTAAATGTCTGAAAAAGAAACAAGGTGCTGCAATGGCAGAGTCAAAGTCTAAACCTTGACCTCATTTGCCAAGACCTTAAGGGAGGTGTAATTAAACAAACGCCCACAAACATCAATGAACTGATGCAACATTGTAAAGAGGAGTGGGCCAAAATTCCCCCACAGTGATGTGAGAGACTGATAGTCATACAGAAAACAACTGCTTCAAGTTGTTTCTGCTAAAGGTGGTTTTACGAGCTACTGAATTATGAGGTGTACTTAGTTTTCCATAAGACTGTACTGAGTCCTGTGGAAACTCTCTTTCTCTGAAGACTGAATGTGGACCTATGGTTCATATTTGTTCGGCCCACTGGTGATCAAAATGGGTTTTACATCCTTGTTATGAAGCTTATGTGTATGTTCAATGAAACAGATATGCATTCATTCATATACCTGCATTCCTGGGTGTTTGGGACACCAGTCTGTCCTTTACACCACTTACACTTTGCCACACTGTCAGATTCTGACCCAATCCTTTTCTTGCCCACTTTTTGCAAGCCAATCAGTCACTTCTGTGCTCTTTAAATATCAGCTATCTTCTGTTATCCTGCCATTCAGACTCCGAACTCCACTTCATCCTGGCCAGATGGAGATCCTCGTCCAAGTCTCTACTTGCTCCATCTCTGCCCCCACCAGCGTCTAGTATCTGAAGGATCCTGTCCTACTTCTACCATCAATGGACTCCACTATAGGAAATGTTGTACATGCCAGAAATAAGAAATAAACAAAAAATACATGACTAAATGTAAAGTATAATAGTTGTTTAATTTTTTTAATTAATTTGTATTTAATTTTTTGTACGTTTTAAGATTTATAATCCATTGATATTTTTAATTTCATTTGTGTTTACATTGATTGAATTTTTAAATATGACTTTCTTTATGAAATTATGTTAGACATTAGAGTAATGAGTTCAAATAATTTTAGAACTTTTAAATTCTGTTTATTTAACCAATATGATCGTTAAAGATATACTAGTGCCTATAGGAAAAATTTTAATAAATTTATAACTAGTTGTAATGCTTATAGGCAAAACAAATGCATTATTTATATGGCCACGTATATGTATTTTTCTCAGTAATATTACTGTTTGATGTAATTTCTAAGTTATTTATTTACTGGAATGTATGGAGCATTTGCAATACTGAACAATTTATTAAAATTTAATGTAAGTATACATTTAAGTCCACAAAATGTAAGCAAAATGGAAGAATATGCTATAGTATTAATTTAGATGTATTCCTTTATAATCTTACATAAATTTATATAATGTAAGTGTACTTTTAAGTGAACATAATGTAAGTGTAAAGTAAGTATAGATTATAGTATCAACTTTTAAGTATTACATCATAAGTTTACATAATATAAGTAAATATTAAATTTTATTTTGTCTGTTGGGCTTCATAAAAATGTTAACAGTATTGAAGAATTTGTACATAAATGCAAATATCAGAAAATATTTCTCTCTCTCTATACATATATATATATATATATATATATATATACATATATTAACATATATAGCTTTTCAATAACTGTAATTGTAATTATGAGCATAAATATTATTTAAAGACTAACTTTTTATTTATTTTGTTAGTAAACGCCTTATACAAGCGTTACAATAAAAAAAAAAACAGTCCTTAAGGTCTTCCCGGTTGGAATGCGGTTTCCTAACCATTCCTCGGCTGCGGTGTGTATTTCAGTTGGCCCACATTTGGACCACCTTAAATATTCTGCTCTCTCATTACAGTGACACACACACACACACACATTCACACTCACCGCCACGGGAGCGCGCGGCGGCTGAGCGGCCCTGTCAAATCACTACGGAGGTGACGCGCAGCCCGAGGACTTACATAAAACTACTCCGAGGACTTTTCACTCTTTTAACGGCTAAAAGTCGCTTTACTCGCCCGTATCTCGGACGAGGAGGCCTACACGTCGTGGAAATAAAAAGTTGTGGTAGTTTTGAACTTCTACCAGAGGCTTGTTTCGATTAAAGACAACAAAAAGGTTTTTTTTTTCGGCTGAGAGGCACTCGGGACGCGAAGCTGTCGAGGACCGAGAGGAGGGGGGGGATTTCTAATCGTCTCCTTTTCAGTTTTTTCGAGGGCATGCGAGTCTTCTGAACACGCCCGGACCTGTTAACGCGCACATAAAGCCGGGATAAAGCCACTTGTAGCTCACTTTGTTTCTTCTGAATTCAACATGCTGCCGAATACGGCGCTTTACGCCGCGAAGAAACGGAAGAAGCCCGTCCAGAAAATGTAAGTCAACTCCCCAAACACCGCAAAGCAAAACCTCCGAGCACTCTGAGGTGTCTGAGGTGACCGGAGAGCTAAAGACAGACGTTTTATTGCACTTTATGAGCTCCGTGTTGTGGTTTATACCAGCTTTATAACGCGTTTTACTGTTTACTAATGTAATACTACAGTTGTGCCAGTACGGGCAGTCCCTTTGACCTTCCATAGAAGCTAGGACGTGTAATCCTGTTAAAACACCTCGCTTTGGTGGCTTTTAATGTTTATATTGAGCAACAATCTGTGTGTTTTTCTCCCCAAAGCACGCATACATGTCACAGTGAAGCTTTCTAACACCAGGGATCTCTTTTTCCTTTTTTTAGGTGCAGCTGTGCAAACATCCCTGCACTACTCCTGTATTATAGCCTGCGTTACATTGTAATAAGCGTGTTTGTGCCCTCTATGTGTGTGTGTGCAATAGTAGCTGGCTTGTTGAATCCATAAGGCTATAAAGTCTATTTTTCCCTGCAGTGGTTATGCAATGCTGGCCAGCCACCGCGAGGTAATGTGAAGTGCTGAGGTCCAGCAGCACTGCGTGGAGAATAAAGTTAACTGTTGCTTCAGTATCATTTAAATCTAATTATACCATCTAGGACAGCTGGCCTTCCCAGACTGATCTGTGGCCTTTAAAAACTCCTTAAAGGACTCCTCAGAAGTGGATGGTGCTGAACTGGGATTTATCTTTTGAGTTTTTGTTTGAGTGTGCCCTGTAGGCGGGGAGGTTGACACCGTAAAGACTGAAACCCCACATCAGAAATCTCATCGTACCACCTTCCTGTGATTCTACTTATGATTTTAATATATGTATAGTATCTTTGTTTCCCTCTTGATTCCCCAATCAGGACGCCTCAGAACCCCCCCCCAACGGCGCAATTTGAAAACTACCTCTGCATAGAGAAGGAACCATTTTTGGACGGAGTTTTGCTCATTTCATTATCCCGTTTTTGTAGGGAAGCCAAGCACAGTGAATCTTTGTTCTTCTGTGCTTTGTCAGAGATGATGTTTCAGGACTTATTAGAAGCCCTTCGAACGCTGCTGCAGGTCCCTGAGGTCTTCAGTTTGGGAACCACAAAGTTATTCTTTGCACAAAAACAGAAGAACAGAGCCCTCAGATTGCCCAGCCCTCTAAAGTGAAAAAAATAGAGATATTACTAATGATAGGCTTATTGCTCATGAATTTTGCTGTGAATAAACCACTAGAAGTGGACTTTTCTCTTGCCACTGAACTAGAATGTTCTTAAAGAAACAACAATTCAAACTGGATGTAAACTAGTGGGAAAAAAATCTCTTCATTGACACTTAAACCAACTGGTGCTCATGTGATTTCTGTAGACTGGAGGAGCTGGGACTCTAACCATCGACCTTCTGATTGTAATCCAGTACTCTGGTACGCAATGGCCACATAGTTTAAAAAACATTAATAAATCTGCTTCAAAGATCCTTTAGAGGCCCCCTGTGGTGCTGATGGATGGAAGATACTGTATAGGAGTGAGGATGTCTAAAGGATCAAGTAGATGGTGTTGCTGTTTCCAAAGTCACCACAAGTATGTAAGTCTATTTTAGACCCTTTGGGAAAGAACCCTTTAGAGGTTATATAAAGCACCAGGCTCTAATTGTTCTACTTATATTATTCAAGGTGCTTTTCTAGAGGTTCTCGAAAACACCATCCTGAAGTATCCTCATCAGACCTCTCATAGGGGTGTAAATAACTTTGGAGAGTTTTTATAAAGCACTGTATTTGAGTCTTGGACACATTACGCTGCTCTGCAGGCTCTCCAGAGAACAATGCTCAGTAAGTTAATAATAGACCCTTAACCATACTGTTAAGACTTAGTAGCACCATGGGCCACTGTATGGGAGTCCTCTAAGGCATCATGGGGCACCATAACATCCTGTTGCATTTCAGCTGATATCCTTAGTTATGTTGTTGCCTTTGTAGAGGATCTTCTATAACCTTCTATCACCATATTTAAAGTGCTGTAAAGAGCCTTTAAAGAAGTTCTGTATAGCACCATGGTTCAGTTTAAACAACTCCCGTGAAGAACTTTCAGAGGGATTCTCCAGGGGGGACATAGTTAATTCGAAACACTGAAAATCGAGGAAAGAACTTTAGATTGGTTCTCTATAGAATCAGTGTTAATTTCCAACACTTAAACATGCAGGAGAGAACCTTTAGAGGGTTCTTTGTAGATTCTATATAGCCCCGTTGATCATTTACACCCTTAAAAGTGCTTTAAGGACCTTGTAGAAGGGTTCTCTGTATCAAAGTGCTTGTTTTAAACTCTTGAAAGTGCAGCACAGAACCTTTAGAAAGGTTCTCCATAACAGCATGGACATTTCAATCCATTAAAAGTGCTATAAAGAACTTTTAGAAGGGTTCTCTAAAGCGTCCTGGGGATATATATTGTTCGAGACCCTTTGCTGTGCCATAAAGAACCCTTTGCTCTCAGCCACGCTGGCCTCCTCACTGTGATTTTTACCAGTTTGTGATTTTTAGCTTTAACAAGCCAGACGGAGTGTTAACTGCCCCGTACAGAACCACAGGCCTGAGCAGGGACCCACGGCAGAACCCAGCCAGAACCGCGGTTTCAGTGTATGTGTGCGTATGTGTGTGGCACTACCTGCATTAATCATAATCAGGACGTAGAGCGCTCTCACGCAATGTTTCCACGAGGGAGGAGGGAGGGAGGATGGCGTAATCTGAGACTCGCTCTGTTTTTTCTCCTCCTCCTCCTCCGACTGCCACAACATACTTTTTTCCTGTCTTTTTCCTTCTCTCTCTATGTGTTTTAGGGGAGTTTGTTTTTTCCCTCCCTCCCTCCACTCAAATTAACATAGTTCAGTGTCACGCAAAGGGTTACGTAAGTCTGCCATGTTCAGTTTTTAGGAAAAGTTTGTCTTTCTTTTCTTTTTTCTTTCAGGAAACAGTGTTGAGTGAGGGAGTTGTGAGTGTGAGAGTCAGTTAAGCCCACAGAGAGGTCTGGAGGCGGCGTTACAGCAGCCTGCCCTGCGGCAGTGTACCTTTATGTTTACACTGTATTGTACAAGGGAAGCATTTAAATTTATGGTAATGTCCATGTGTGACAGAGACAAAGAGACGGCGGATGGATTGTACAAAGTTGTAAAACAATAACAAGAAGGTTGAATTGCACAACGAGTAGCCAGAAGTATTTGGACATCTGCATGAGAAATGCTTGCAGGCGTTCTTGACGTATCAGCCTCCACATTTTGGAGCCGGCTGCAGAAACTTGCAGTGATGTTAGGAAACGAGGGCCTGCTCCATTTTGGGGTTAAACTCCGTCCCAGAGGTGTTGGAGGAGGCTACTTGACTCCTTCCCACAGATGTTTTATTGCAGCTGGATACTGGACTTCAAAGTGGTGCCAATTCAGTTGAATAACGGTTACTTTTTAGGTGCGTCAAAGCAACAAAAAAAAAACTTTCCTGGACTTTACAAATTGCCTTGTGAATGTAAAACTAAGGCATTCCAAATTCAGCATAATAGCCTCACTTGGGAATTTCTTTCATTGCAGTACCGCTGGCTGCCACTGGGACATACTAGTGTCACATCCGGCTCTCTCGCTGCAGGACGGGAAAACACCAAAGCATTCTTGAGGGGTTCTCCAATGAACGATGACCCATTTTAAACTCTTTAAAGAGCAATGAAGAACCTTCAAGAGGTTCTCTGTAGCACCGTGGGTCATTAAAAACCTTTAAAAAGTTTTTTTCTGTAGCATTTCAGTCCCTTAATACCCTGAAATATCCAGTAAAGAACCTATTATTTATGGTTATTCTCATAGTAGTACAATAATGAAACTTTAGGAGGTAGCACCATGGTTCATTTTAAACCCTTAAAAATCCTTTAGATTGGTTCTCTATAGCACCACTGTTGATTTTAAATTGTCAAAAGTGCACTAAGATAATTCAGACTGGTCCTCTTTAGCACCATGGTTCCTTTTAAACCCTGAAAGTCCAGGAAAGAACCTTTAGAAGGGGGTCTTTGGATTACAGCCATACCACCCTGAACCTGCCGATCTCTAAGCAGAGTCGACCCTGGTTAGTAGTGGATGGGGTGTAAAGTTTTGGGTGGCTGTGACTCAAGAGGTGGAGTGGGTCATTTACCAATCAGAACGTTGCTGGTTTGATCCCTGGCTCCTCTAGCCTGCATGTTGAAGTATGTTTGGGTAAAATACTGATCCCTGAGCTGCCTTTGATGCATCCATTTGAGTACGAGTGTGTGAATTTTAAGTTAAAAAGCACTTGTGTGAAAGAGGCATGTGAGAGAGTGCTTTGAGCACTAAAAATTAAGTAGGAGAGCACAATGTAAATACCAGTCTGTTTACCTTCTCTACAGCAGCATGGTTTGTGGTTCATGTTGTTAAAAAAAACAGTGTAAACAAGCTAAGGATATTAAGGATTCTGCTAACTGCTCTGAGACTGAACTCACATGGGAATAAAATGGTTAGATGTTGCTGCTAAGGTTTTGTTTTGGTGCTCTATGCGATGGGCCAGCTTTCAGCAGAGGCACTGTTTCTTCTTAGGACTGACATGTGACGAACACGAACGTCCCAACTTTCACTTCCTGGTTGTCATATCAAGGTCAAAACATCATGATGCCACTGAGTCCTTGGAGTAAAAGCATATAGGCATATTTATGTTGGCTAATAAAGCCAACATTTGGATTAATGGGACTTTTGGAGCAGGTAATTTGAGAAAGTCCCACTTCATTTCTTATGAGTATGCGATGTGTTGTGTTGCATTAAATAATTGTTAAAAACAGTGTGATGAGTGTGATGAAGAACTGAAAGTCTCTAAAAGTTCCAGATTTGTATTTTTTATTTTTCCTGGAACGGTGGGAAAATATCCTTAACAGCTGTAGCTTGTGCCTAACAAAAAGTCTTAAAAATGCCAAATTATCCCGTGCTTAAGCCTGTCGGGATGTCAGTTTAGGCC
The DNA here is from genome assembly GCF_057381915.1 of Diplotaxodon limnothrissa. Taxonomy (NCBI): domain Eukaryota; kingdom Metazoa; phylum Chordata; class Actinopteri; order Cichliformes; family Cichlidae; genus Diplotaxodon; species Diplotaxodon limnothrissa. The sequence goes on along the minus strand of NC_140617.1, from coordinate 26,684,294 downwards.
TGGAATAATTTAAAAACAACTGTGTGGTTATAATGGCATAAGTTTATAAAGTACTTTTCTTAAAGTTACAAACCGCTTCATAGAGATAAACTAGAAAAAACTATTTCAATTTTTTAAAAAGTTACAGCCCAATTGAAGTTTTTTGAGACCAATATCGATATTTGATTATCATAAAAACCTGATATATCGGCCGATATTTTTTTGTCTTTCAGACACATGAAACATAAACAGATCTCCCTCACATTTCTAATGTTGTTTAAAAAAATTTGTTCATGCTTTTCTCAACTTTGCTCTCGTCAGCTGGTTGTCAGCTGTAGCGTTCCAAACACGTGCGCCCAACAGGGAAGTTGTGCAATGCCAAAACTACATAACATGAACATTCATAACATGCCTAAAGGATGTTTCTCTTGTCTTTTTTTGCCTTTTAAATTTTCATTTAATTTCCGTTATGAATGCTGATACAGGTAAATCGTTAATAACTAATATGGGCTTACATATCAGCCCTGCTAATATATCGATCAGTTTCTAAAAAATAAAATCCCTGGGAAGAACAAAAAAGAGCAGAATATCTAAAATAAATAACACTATTAGTGACAAACCAAGGACTAAAACTACCGTAAACAATCATAACAGCCTTTCACTAAATTAATGTTTCACAGTTAAAGTCACAGTTCTGGTCTCAGTGTGGAGACTGTCAACCAGCAAAGGCGAACTGAGACATCAGAGTAACTAACATAGCCCATGGGGGTTAATAAATCCTGCACGTACTTAAGAACAAGGACATCTTTATGTTGAAGATTTTTCCTCAATTTTAACTGCAGTAGTAGGAACAAAGACAAGGAGAGGTTGGGGCAGATAGGGAAGATGCTGGAAAAGTACTAAGAAACACAAGAAATGACCCCAAAAGAAAACTATGAACAGACACTGAACTTGGCAAACAACTCCAGATCAACTCGGGTGCTTCTTTCACTGAGCTCTTTCATACTTGGGTTGTGAAACAGGTGTTAAATTGCAGGTATGATATTGGCTCTGGTGTCTTAATTCCAGCAGGGAACAGGCGCCAAAATCATCTTTAGTTTCTATTGTTCTGAAAAGGTGTCGTTGGCGCGTCTGAGACAAAAGTGCCTTTGTGTGAATGCAGGGGAGTGTTTCTCTGAGTCCAGCACACCCCCTCCTGACCCCCCCCCCGCTCTCTCTCTCTCTCTCTCTCTCTCTCTCTCTCAGACACAAACACACGTAACACACACTCATATTTACAGTCCACGCCCCTTCCAGGACAGATCTGGCAGATAAAGCGAGCGGCAACAACACTGGCCGCTCATTGTTCTTGCAGGGAGCTGTGCTGTGAGGAATGCAGCGATAGCCATCTCGCCTCGATTTCAGATATGTCGTGTTTTGGAGTATTATTGGAAGCAGATGTCTTATTTACAGCAGGGTTAGCCAAGCAGGGCTTCATCAGGGGCCGTGCTTTACACATACGTGTTACACTTACAGCTCATCCATTCAGCCTACAGCCATTCCCACAGAGGCTGCAGGCTTTTAATAGTTACAGCAAAGTCACTTTTCCTGCACCCCCTTGCTGTATTTCACATTTTAGACTGCAAGCGTGTTTACAAAATTAACGTCTAAGATCACAGCAAAGTTTAGAGATGCAGGCTGTTTGGTTCCTAATGTCATTTCTAGATATAGATAGTTGTTTTTTTTAAACAGTAACACAGTGAAGTCATGCTGCACTCACTTTAAGGTCAGTCCACATGAAATCAGTCATAGCTGAGCAAAGCTGCCGCTTGACTTTCTCATAATCAGCTGATTTTTTTGTTTTTGTTTAAAAAAGCACAATATCCATGTTAAATTTTAGCTTCACGCTATGAATATTTTCCAAGTTGAAGGCCCTGAGACTTTGAAAGGATGGGGGAAGGTTTTCTCAACTTTGTTGGGGGAAAAAAGGGAGTCTTGAGACCTCATATCCATATTCAGGGCTAAAAGACAAGCACCTTTACCCTGGACGTTTGAACAGTTTTCTCATAAGTCACTGGAGAAAAATACAAAAGCTGTAGTTTGGGTAAACATGTGGGATAGGCGGTGGCTCAAAACAAGTTACAGCATATGAAAGGTCTCCCTTTTACCTACATTTTGATACCACACTCATCTTGCTGCAGTTCCTTCTGGGTCACAGTGGTTTTCTAACATAGTCAGATTTGAGCTCTGTGTAATGTTTCAAAGGTTAAAATCAGCTGATTGTGAGGGGTCAGGTGGGAGCTGCTGACTGATTTTTTTTTTCTTGAAATGACCATGGCTTATGATTAATATTTGATGTCATGTTTTCTTTTATATTGCTAAAGGAAATTTGTCAACTTTAATCTTGAGTCCAGCCTCTAGCAAGCAAATATGCAGTATTTATTTATGTATAATGGTGTATAGACGGCAATCACACAGCAATTCAACCCCACCTTATTTAACTTGTTTAAAACACACAATAGACAAATCTATGGTTAAAAGCCTACGAGATGAAATTATTGCATAAAAGCAGAACTGGTGCAAACATGATGTAACTCAGACATAAACAGACACTAAAGCCTTGTCTCAGCACAGTTTCATTGAGTCTGAATTTAACATAATTCATAGTAGCCTGCTCTTATTGTTGAAATGCAGTTTAGTCTTTTATAAGTAAACATGTAAAAAGAACACTATGTGGAAAAAAACATTCACTTATGTGCACATTACACCTGTAGGGGCTGCTTGGTAAAAGAAAGCCATGCTCCTGGTGCACAGACTTTGCGCTGATGTTAATGCCAGAGGAGGTTTTGGAGAGTTTTATGCATGATGCAGCTCAGCACTCGCACACTCTGCTCTATAATGGCATGTGGTCTAAGTGGCTGTGGTTCTAAAAACTTCTGCTTTGCAATAACGTTGATGGTGGGTTTAATAATAAGTAGGGAAATATTACATAAACTAAATTGTTGCAACACTGGCATGCTGTTACAGCATCGCACTCAAATTCATTGAGCTCTTTAGAATGATCCCTTCTTTCACAAATGTTTGTAAAGGCAGACTGCATGGCTAGCTGCTTGGTTTCTACACCTGTGCAGTGCAATACTTTTGTACTTGTAATGAATTTCAGTCATGACTTTGTCATTTTGATCTGTTTTTGACTCAAGAGCAAGAAGAAAACTTTCTAGCTGCTATGCTGTAGTTAAAGCACTGGGTCAGTTGGGATGTGATGGTTTGTTAGTATAATTAGTGGATCATGTCTGTCAGCGGTTGGGTGGAGGCGAGGAAGAAGGAACCCAAACGCAGGACTCGCAGGTAGGTGACGATTTATTATAAGGAGTGGATGAACAGAACAAAGGGAGAAAATGGCTGGCTGGACGACTGACTGAAGCACTGACTGACTAACGGAACATACAGGCGGAGAGACAACATCACAATAACATCAATGACACGACAGAGAACTGGTGAAACCGAGGAACTTAAATACACAGGTTGAATGATGACAATGATTGGAAACAGGTGAGTACAGGGCTGAACATAAGCTGACTAATGACACGGGAGACAAGCTGACACGGGAAAAGACAGGAAGTGAGAACATTAATGTGGCGAACCAAACTGAACATGAACAAACTGAAATCACTGGGTCAACGACCCAGGAACCCTGACAGTACCCCCCCCTTCAAAGGCCGGCACCCGACGGCCAAAAGAGAAAGAGAAGAAGAAAAAAAAAACCAGAACAGGGCGGGCGGAGGGGGCCCAGGACGGAGGGACGGAGTCCACACCAAGACAGTTCAGGTGGGCGCCCCCGCGGCCCGTGGCCGAGACGAGACAGTTCAGGTGGGCGCCCACGCGGCCCGTGGCCGAGACGAGACAGTTCAGGTGGGCGTCCACGCGGCCCGTGGCCGAGACGAGACAGTTCAGGGGGCCGACCGCGTGGAAAGCAACGGCGGCGACGTGGGCACAGTTCGGGGGGCCGGCCGTGCGGAAGGCGACGGCGGCCACCCAGGCGAAGGCGGTCGGGGGGCCGGCCGTGCGGAAGGCGACGGCGGCCACCCAGGCGAAGGCGGTCGGGGGGCCGGCCGTGCGGAAGGCGACGGCGGCCACCCAGGCGAAGGCGGTCCGGGGGCCGGCCGTGCGGGAGGCGACGGCGGCCACTCAGGCGAAGAGGGTCCGGGGGCCGGCCGTGCGGGAGGCGACGGCGGCCACTCAGGCGAAGAGGGTCCGGGGGCCGGCCGTGCGGGAGGCGACGGCGGCCACTCAGGCGAAGAGGGTCTGTGGGCCGCCCACGACGGCGATGGCGCCCGGCCAGTGGCCCAGCCAGCGGTCTAGAAAACGGCCGTTCAGCTCCAGACCCAGGCGAGGCTGAAGGCACGGAGGCTGGGCCAGGCGAGGCTGAAGGCACGGAGGCTGGGCCAGGCGAGGCTGAAGGCACGGAGGCTGGGCCAGGCGAGGCTGAAGGCACGGAGGCTGAAGGCTCTGAGGCTGAAGGCTCTGAGGCTGAAGGCTCTGAGGCTGAAGGCTCTGAGGCTGCAGCGGACGAAGGCTCTGAGGCTGCAGCGGACGAAGGCTCTGAGGCTGCAGCGGACGAAGGCTCTGAGGCTGCAGCGGACGAAGGCTCTGAGGCTGCAGCGGACGAAGGCTCTGAGGCAGAGGCCGGGCCGGGCGTGGGTGCAGCTGAGGCAGAGGCCGGGCCGGGCGTGGGTGCAGCTGAGGCAGAGGCCGGGCCGGGCGTGGGTGCAGCTGAGGCAGAGGCCGGGCCGGGCGTGGGTGCAGCTGAGGCAGAGGCCGGGCCGGGCGTGGGTGCAGCTGAGGCAGAGGCCGGGCCGGGCGTGGGTGCAGCTGAGGCAGAGGCCTGACCAGGCGATGCAGGCGCGGAGGCCTCTGGCCGGAGACAGGCAGGGCCAGTAGGCGCGGAGGCCTCTGGCCGGAGACAGGCAGGGCCAGTAGGCGCGGAGGCCCCTGGCCGGAGACAGGCAGGGCCAGTAGGCGCGGAGGCCCCTGGCCGGAGACAGGCAGGGCCAGTAGGCGCGGAGGCCCCTGGCTGAGGAGCGGCCGGGCCAGCGGGTGCGGAAACCCCTGGCTGAGGAGCGGCCGGGCCAGCGGGTGCGGAAACCCCTGGCTGAGAAGCAGGAAGGCTCACAGCTGGCTCTGGGTGCTGTGGCTGCAGGTCCGGGAACTGGACGGGATGGTGGACAGGTGACTGGGAAACAGGAGGCGACTGGACTACAGGGCACTGGGCGGCAGACTGGACTACAGAAGAGTGGAGGACAGGTGGAGACTGGACTACAGGTGACTGGAGGACAGGTGGAGACTGGGCTACAGGTGACTGGAGGACAGGTGGAGACTGGGCTACAGGTGACTGGAGGACAGGTGGAGACTGGGCTACAGGTGACTGGAAGACAGGTGGAGACTGGGCTACAGGTGGCTGAACTGACTGGAGGACAGCAGGAGACTGGACAGCAGGAGGTGACTGAGCTACAGGAGGTGACTGGAGGACAGGAGGGGACTGAGCTACAGGAGGTGACTGGAGGACAGGAGGGGACTGAGCTACAGGAGGTGACTGGAGGACAGGAGGGGACTGAGCTACAGGAGGTGACTGGAGGGAAAGCTGAACAGCAGGTGAGGGAACTGACTGGAGGGAAAGCTGAACAGCAGGTGAGGGAACTGACTGGAGGGAAAGCTGAACAGCAGGTGAGGGAACTGACTGGAGGGAAAGCTGAACAGCAGGTGAGGGAACTGACTGGAGGGAAAGCTGAACAGCAGGTGAGGGAACTGACTGGAGGGGAGATGCTAAGGGAGGAACAGAGGCAGGCGTGGCTGCTGGCTGAGCTACAGATTGAGCTAGTGACGGAGATAAAATTACGGCTTGGGCTCGTAAGGCTGGTGCCTGGGCAGGGGACAGTTCAGCTAATCTAACTAGGGATAGTGCGAGGGCGTGAAAGGCTGGGTCAGGAGGTGGATGAAGTGGTGAAGTAGCAGGTGGACCGGTTAGCTCCTCCAAGCCTCCAGGGAGGTCAAGCTGGGTGCTGGTTGCCCTCAACCTGGGCGCTGGGACGGGCACGGAAGGTGGCTGGACACCAGTCACCCCCACCTGAGAAACAGAAGCGGGTGTGGAGGTAGACCGGGTCGCAGCTGCCCTCCTCCTGGGAGCTGGCACTGGTGTGGGCGTAGACTGGGCCCCTGTGCTGGTGGGAAATGGCTGAATACTGGGTGTGGAAATAGTGACGGTGTGTGTGTTACTGGCAGGTTTATTGGAGATTGTTCTGATTTTTCTGCCACCACTATTTACAGTCTTTGGGGGAGCAGAGCAGAACAAATCTTCCCAGTCCACAGAATCCTCCAGGAGGGAAACATCCCATGAATGAGAGATGGGTTTATTGCGCGTTTTAAGTGAATAATCAGATGGTGAGTGCGAAAAACAGTCACTGGAGCTCACCATCGGGAGTGGCTGAAAGTAGTCCGTTCTATGGCGGCGTGTGCGCCGCTTTCTCTGGGAAGCGGAAGCGGCCGGGGAAAACAGCAGAGCCTCTGGCGCGGTAGCCTCCGTTGAGCCGAGGTGGGAGGCGTAGCCGTTGTGCCGCGGCGATGGTGGAGGTCCGGCAGATGAGGCGGCGGGTGTGGGAGCGAGGAGCGGAGTGGCGAGAGAGGGAGTGGCCGAAGCGCGGCGTGGAACGTCCACTCTCCACGGCAAATGCTCCGGTACAGGTGAGGCAGCAGGTGGGGGAACGCGGCGTCTCCGAGGCCCGCCCAGAGCCAAGCGAGTGCCCTCGAAGACGTGCTCTCGCTCCGCGAAGAGCCGCTGTCTCTCCTTGAGCTTTTCCGCCCACAAGGAGAGCGCTACCTCCTGCCGCTCGTAGAGGTCCGAGTCCGCTGGGTTCCAAACGTGTCTTCGTGGCACGGGTCGTGTCATTCTGTCAGCGGTTGGGTGGAGGCGAGGAAGAAGGAACCCAAACGCAGGACTCGCAGGTAGGTGACGATTTATTATAAGGAGTGGATGAACAGAACAAAGGGAGAAAATGGCTGGCTGGACGACTGACTGAAGCACTGACTGACTAACGGAACATACAGGCGGAGAGACAACATCACAATAACATCAATGACACGACAGAGAACTGGTGAAACCGAGGAACTTAAATACACAGGTTGAATGATGACAATGATTGGAAACAGGTGAGTACAGGGCTGAACATAAGCTGACTAATGACACGGGAGACAAGCTGACACGGGAAAAGACAGGAAGTGAGAACATTAATGTGGCGAACCAAACTGAACATGAACAAACTGAAATCACTGGGTCAACGACCCAGGAACCCTGACAATGTCGATCTGTTGATGCATGCTCAGGTATCCAGATAAGGAAATCCTAGAAAGTTGATCCTGTTCATCAGTGAGAGAAATGTTCCATCACTCATCTAAATAACTTCTTCAATCTAAGCTCACTGCAGGTTTCCTTGTAAAGAGTACATGACTACAAAGTAGCACCATTGCTGCGAGCTCAGTATCTGTTTCAGTTTTCTGGGACTTTGTTGGTGTTTTCAAACGGCCTCGGTCTAAAACATTTTTATCATGGGTTAAGATGCGCCCAGAGTTTGGGGAGTTTTGGGCAAGGTAATCTCCAATTAACCTGTCATGACATGTGAAGTGCAAACCTGCTGTGGGACTTTGGTGCGCATGTTTGTGTAGTTGTGCTGTTAATGAGAGGGTTTTGCAATTCCACACATTGGTAAACTTTAACAACAGCCAATCAGAGCCTGCAAGGAGACAGATGACAAAGAGAGTTTTCAGCCTCTCGGTTTTTGGAGTGCGCTGTCATGTAGCTTTTCTGGAGCCAGAAGTGACCATATTTGGATGAGTGGCTGAAATACTAAGCTAATTCTAGTTAGCTTGTTAGCTTTATAGATATATGTTAATAAGTAAGGTTTAAGACTAACCAAAAACTAAAATTTCACTCATGAACACTCATGCACAGACTTCTTGCATGATCTGTTAGTGCATATAGCCTCACAGGAACCAGGTTATCAATCTGGTAATTGCATTAAAATGCTTTACAAGGCACGATTGAGCGGTCCAGCTCACCGACTCCAGCTCCTTTAGCACACCTAGATTTAAATTTAATCAGAGTGACCCTTACCTTTGAGCCTTAACAAAAGCCACATGAGTAAGTTTAAGAAAGCAAAAGAAAAAATAAGAAGTAACGAAATTAAAACGATGTAACAGAAGGAGAGAAAAATAGAAGACGACAGTTTGAAAGTAAAAGGGAGAAAGAGAAACCACAGCAACGACCAAAATATGCATAAATAACAGTGACAATGTTACTAAACATCACAGAGTGCTAATAATATGAAATATTTTTAGAGGCAGAGGCAGCCCAAGATACTGTGTGTCTGTGCGAACCTGTGTGCGTGAGCCTGCTTGTATTTTTAAGGTTTCTCCATGTAGTGTCTAATAGTGGGTGTAGGGAGCCACAGCCCCACCCCCAGGAACAGAAGCAGGCAGGGAGGAGGCCCGGGCCCCAGTTATCCAGCGAGCCAGTGCATATGGCGCAGAAGAACCTCTGCCAGACAATATCGGGCGTCAGCTCCTCCCCAGAACCCTCAATGTCCACACGCAATTTAAATCTAAAAAGGGGCACTGGCACCAGAGGTGAGGCTGAAGATGTGCATCGTGTCTATCCCCAAGGCCCTATATGTGCCAAAGTTAAAATAACTCACCTGCCTACAGGTGTAAAGGAGGGAGAACTCAGCTAAAGAGACCAAAGCTGTTCATTAGAGTCAACCTGTAAACATAAAGTTGGACTTCTTAACACGAGAGGTTATCGGGGGACTGCCCTGAAGGTCAACTCCTTACTACGGGAGCTGATTGAAGGGCTGAGATAGAGAGAGAGAGAGAACTTGTAGATGTGTGACAAGATCACAACAAAGTAATCACACCGACAGTTTTCTGAGTTACAGATGAGTATCTTTAGCATGTACCCAGTCCGTATTTTCTTCAAGTGTATGCATGTTTGAGATGTGAGAGCAGGAAGTCCAGGAATAACTGCTCTGCAGGTTTTGCTATTTTTAGAGTCACGTTTGTCATTTTTTTGTTACACTTCATCTCATCAATCACAGTCACACAGATATCACAGATGGCTTTGCTCAGTCTGTGTTTGAGCACATGTGCCCGGTAATTATATGTTTAGAACTGCAAAACCAGGCTTTTAAGGCTTTATAGAAAAGAAATACTCTCTTGAAACTCGTGGGTTGATCTGTGGTATATTTTTGGCTTGTTTTTTCTTTTTAGTCCTTTAACCTGTTGTTGCTTTTTCCTATAAGAACATAAAAGTTAACCCCACCAGGTAAAGTGAGAGTCTAGCAAATAAAACCCCATCAATTTACATTTAATTTACATTTCAGACACCAAGCTAGCAGTTCCCTAGAGATGTTTAAAAGAAGCCGAAGCTGAAAATGCAAAGCAAAGTGAGTAGCGAACAGGGAGAGATTTCTGTCCTTTCATCTCATAATTTGAATCAAATCTTTCTGTGTGACAGGTGGTTTTATTCTACTACTTTTTGCATATGAGATATCAGCTAATAACCAGTCCACGAACTTCCTGCTTGGTACTTTGTGTTTCTACGCGGTTTGTGTTGGCTTGTGTTTTTCTGCAACCTCAGACCAGAAATCAGGAGGTTAAAGGGTCGAATGCCACAGTTTTAACACATAGAGCACGCTCAGTGTCATTCAGGTGCACCCACACTCTGCAGGCGGCTTCTCAAGTGGCCTCGCATGACCTGAAATCCTCGGCGGAGTCATCGGCAGGAACATCTGAACCAGATTTAAATCTGAGCAGCAGCAGAAGCGCAGCTAGTCTGTGTGAGATCAACCTTTGAGTGGGAGGTTGCAGGTTTGCGTTCCCACAACAACCAGATGCTCTCCTCGAGTGTCCCCGGGCAAAACGCCAGCGCCTCTCCCAGTGCTCACTTTAAGGTCAGAGCTGCTGTCACTGACCTGCTTTGAAACTTGTTTTCACTGAGTGCCACACTGGGAAATGAGAATCACGCATGGATGTAAAGAGGGCTTGCAGGGATTTCCTGTTTCACAGTGGACCTTTGGCGGCTTCATTCAGGATACTTTGAACATGTATTGCATTATTTGTCAGAAACCTGCATCTCTGGCCTCTCTCTGAGTGATTTCCACAAAATGCCTACCTGACAAAGACAAGTAAAGACCATCAGTATTATACAGTGTGTCAGGTGTGGAGCTGAGTTTTAAAATAGAAGATCTTCTAAATTTTCCCTCAGGGAGGCTTTTTAGCAGGTGCCATTTAGTGAATTGTCCGTTTAATGTTTAAAAAAACCTCAAAAAAATCTCAAATCACATCTGTCATTTAGCTTTTCACAGCATATACATCATGTACAATACTTGGAGTTTACTTAAATTCCCTCTCCTTGTATACTGAACATTGTTAATTTCAAGCCATTTAGCAGAGCCGTTAACAGAAGATTGTGCCTACTGGATGCACAAGCTGTAGGGCATCACATTGAAAAAATACAATGGTGTGTTGTAAAGCTCTCTCCATGCCCTTTCATATGATATATTACTCAATATATCAGTTTTTGACTGCCATTGTTAGGGCCCAAGGTCAAAGTTGACCTTGGGCCCTAACAATGGCAGTCAAGGTCAAATGCTTAGCTAACCTAGGTACTTATGTCCCCTGAGGCCTGGTATATTGCTGTGAAGTTTTAAGACGATCCATAAAAATTGTGGGTTCATATAAAGTTTTTACTTATTTTAAGATTTGGTGTGACTTTCACCAAAATTACCATCACACAAAACTTGAACACAGTATCTTGAAAACTGGATGTTAGATCACTAACAAACAGAACTGATTTTACTCCCTCTGTTCGGGGGGACAGTGATGTGATAGCTTGAAGTTTTACTTTGCTGCATAGCACTTGTGTCCTTTTAAACAGTCATCTTGATTTCTTATTGCTGAATGAGATTCATTTTTGCCAGATATGACTGTTTGCAAGTCTCCTTGACGCCTCAGTGGACACAACTTTATTTCTGTACTTCACCAAAGACAGCAACCTGTGAACTGTGACAGATCATGAGTTGGATGAGCTTATATTGAAAATTTCTGCAGGACCTCCTTTCATCTTCTATCTGAAATCTTCCGCTTTAGAGTTTGTTTCTCAGAAAGTCTGAGTGAAAAAAACAAGGCAGTGTTGGTTACATATGTAACCACTGACCGCTGAAGAAGGATCAGTATGTCCATTAGCAGTTGTGAATTCGGTTGAGCTGAAATACAGATGATGTGTGCAAAAATAGCTCCTTGTGCTAAACATATATCAGTTTCTCTAGTGCTGCAGAGACATTTCCAGTGGATTAACTTTTATTTCTTATAGCAATGTGCAGCACTCCACCCAATTTATCAAAAATTGTAATGTCTGGCTCCAAAATTCGACATAGCAGTGGCCAAAAAGGTAACTTTGGGTAAAGAGGTCTGGCGCGAACCTGTCTCAAGTTTGCTAAAAATACAGCTCTTTTTAGATGTGCTTTTTTCATGTAGAAAGCAGAAGTTAAACAGACAGACGCATGTCTCAGTTTTAAAAAGTGAGGTGTATCTAATCGCAGAACATGTCTGACTTTAGGGAAGTCTGTGGTTGGCGCCTGTGCTGTGTTATACTTAAATGAGTATGAATATTGAAGTTTGCCTATTTGGGCTGTAAAAACGACTTAAAAAAAGTCACTCAGAAAACTCAAAAGCAACCACAGTGAACCAAAAGAATCTCCAGGGACAGTTTTAAGGTGCTCCACAGTGTCACACCTTCTCAGGGAAAAAGAAAAGCTCCTCTGTGCTCTGGACGTCTGGTTCGAGTTATAGACGAGATGCCGGGCGGGTTTGCTGCTGGAGTTCAGTTACAGATACCTGCCTTCAATGGCGCTGACCTGCAGCCATCAAGGTTTGTTTACCACTTTGCACAAGTCCTTACCAAGCCAGTGTGAGCAACAGGACTGATGGGTTTATTGTAAATTAAACACCCCGCATTCTGATCGGCTCTGGAATAGAGAAGTGAACACGTGTCACAAGGGAAGAAGATTATCTCACACCCAGAGATAATCACCAGACACAACAGCAGCTGGAGCAACAGTTTAAACAGCTATTTAAGTAGAAAAAGAACCTTAAAAACCAACTTTAACATTAATGAAGTCGGGAAGTTGCATTCATATGAAATATGATGCCAAGCTTTATCACACAAGGTTACATATCAGATACTCAGAGAAGCTCTCAGCATTAGCCCTACGTTGTTCTCACACAGTCATCCTCTTTGTCCTACTTTCAGTTAAAACATTAGACCATTAGATGTACAGCTGAGTGGTATGGATACCCAAGATCATGTCTTGATATTTGCAGGTTGAATGGTGACAGAAGATAATTATCTGCCTTTTCTATGAAAGCGATATGTGAGATATCACAGCTACTTAGTTGGCATGGTAAAAAAAGCGAGGCTTCCTCTTCAGAAACATCAGTATGTCCGCTAACAGGAGCGTTAGATATTAAAAATACAAGTTAATCAGCTGGAAATTCATGAACTTATATCTATATCTATATATATGCTGCTACAGTTTTACAAAATCAGAAACAGGAGCACCAACCATAACAGAAAGTAAAGCCTTATTCTGCTGTGGCCTTTTCACTGCTTTACCTGCAGCCGTACAGCTTAATCTAATGAGGAACTGAAACTGTTACACTCCATCAGAGTCCACTGGAAGAAACTGCAATTTTACCTCAGAGAATACACACAATATTTGCCCGCCACAGCCTTGTTGTTAGATGCACAAAGTGACCAGAAACTGTGGTTTTGTGTCATGTAAATATCTGTGTTTCTGTTGGTGGAGGCTTTGAAAAGACACAACACATAATTGCACAAGGGGTGCAGTTATGTGTTACGTAAGTTTTTTTGTTAGGTGACATTTTTTCATTTAAATGCATTTTATTGCTAATGTCCGATCAGATTGTAAAATAACTTAGTGAGACCTCGCCTGGCTCTATCTGTTGCTTCTAACAGCCTGTATGCTGATTTCTATGTACAGCACTCAGGTTGGATTTTTAGTTGTTCTCTTCAGGGGTCATTGTCAGCAATTAGTCAACATTAGCTTAGAAAAGCTTGGAAATTAAATTGATGCTTTTGTAGCCTGAAGAACTGCTGATGGCTAAATTGCCCCCCTTTGTAAGTTGCCTCAGGCCTCACTCAGGCCTAGAGACTGATCGGCAGCCACATGGCAATTTACAGTTGCTGGGGAGAAGCGTGCATTCCCTGAACGTTTGAGCAAAGAGGATGATGTAGCAAAACTCCCATTGTGACTGCGTGGAAGACTTGTCTGTAAACATTTGCAGTTTGCTCTCAGGTCTGCAGTGAAAGTTGAAAAAGTTCAAGGTAACCTGGAAATATGGATTATTCACCTTCGAAGTAAAAGTTGCACCTTTTGAAATGTGTTGGTTTCAGTGGTCAGGAACAATCTTTTTTTTTTCAGGTTGTAGTAGTTTAGTCAAGAGCAGATTGCTGCGGTTGCCTGGAAGATACAATCCTGTCTGTAAAGAGTTGACAAATTCTTACTCAGTGAGAAACCGGAAACGGGGAATGTTCTCCTTCAAAGTAAAAGTTGTGCCTTCTTGCTGCAGAAGAGCGTCTGTTTGTGCTGCATATTAAGTGCCTTGAGTGCCAAAATTAATTAAATTAATAGATCACTGAATAATAAATTAAATATCCCATTAATTAATTAAAACGGGAAATAATTCATTAAATATATAGGTAATCATAAAATGTCATTTCATTTCATTTAAAACATTTTTACAATTATTTATTTCCCGTTATAATTAATTAACACATTTAATTTATTATTTGATTGTGTATTTAGTTAATTCATTTTGGCACTCAAGGCCCTCCACTGTCACACTTTTCACGGTTTCATTACCACTCGGCAAGTAGTTAGCAACTTCCAGCAACCTTCAGAAGCCACTTGCCATCTCACCACAGAATACACACTGTTCCCTAGCAACTGGTGGTTACCGGGGAGTCACTGCCATCTTCTAGGCCTGTTTCACAACAACTGGAATCAACTTCCAGCAACCACTTACAACTGATCTTTGATCACACATTTTCTTCTTGTGACCGATGGTTGCTGAGTAGTCTCGAGACCTGTGACTGAAACTCAGGCTCACATGATTCAGCTAAATATTTTTTCACGCTCTCAAAAGAAAGCAGTAAAGACTAATACCTCTGTTCACGCCTTTCAGTTTCAAAATTCACACGGCGTCTCTTAAGTAAATACAGACAGCAACTTTTCAATGCTGAAAGAACTTTCTGCACTGATGCAGACAGTAGTTAAGTGATCCGAAACATCGGTTTAAACCTTCAGCTTGTGTTTATTGGCTCTCTTGCATGTTATGCTTTCGTAGTGACGACTGAGTGAGCAGCCACCGACACCTATGGCGGTGAAGGTGATCGTCACTTCCAGCACTTCATTTGTCAACAGCTGGGGTTGCCTTTGCTAATTTGCACATTTTAACCCAAACCGCAGTCCTTCCCCAACCATAACCAAGCAACCTTTGGTCCCAAAATTTAAGCAGTAACCAGAAGTGAAAAATGAAACTAGGTGCAAATAAAAGAAAAGATCCAAATGGGAAGTGAAACAGGGTCCCTGGGCTGTTCACCCTTAAACAAGTAACCACTGTCCATTGTACCTCCAGTATGGCCATAATTCACGAGCACTGGTAAATCACGTGATGGCAGTGATGGGGGCAGTTGCATCATTAAAAGGAGTTTGTTATAGTAGATACACTGCCCAGCTTTAGACTGAAGCTGCTAATGTCTGTGTATGGATGTGCAGCCAAAGAGGAGTGTGGTCAGTCTAGATTTCAGCTGTGCAGTCTTGGATTTGTGCAGATCTGATTTAAAATCTTCCCCCTATCATAATAGATAAGTCTGATGAAGCCCTGTATTAGGAAAACATCTTTATACAGAGTTACACCTGCTTTTCATGACCTGATGCTGTAGTTTATTCAGAGTGTGTGAAGTCTGCACCTTTTGGTTTCATGTTTTCTGTAAATAAAATTGACCTTTTGAAATGGAAGAAACCTCATTTAGGAAGGAAGCTCTCCATTTCCTGTCACATTGAAAGTATATAAACCTCCTCAGCCTCGAAACTGTCACACTCGCACTAAAGTGGATCATCTTTGATCGCTGTCGCTGTCCCAAAGCAAGCGAGCTTACTGAACAGGGCTGAGCACACACGCTTGGTAAACAAGTCTGGCAACAGGTTACATCACTCTTCGGCTCACCTGGTTCCCATGGAAAGAGTGGATGGAGCAGATTAGACTCTGGAGAGCAGAGGTGGTCGGGGCTTTGTTATTTTTCCACTCAGCCAACTGTCAGCAGCTCTGAAGGAAAACAACCGCGCTGAACTGATCAGTGTGTGATACCTGACCCATAATCCAGCACGCAAACTCAATTTCAGCTCATGGATTTCTTCCATTTGATAGAATAGCTGCCCCTTTGAATCACCTCTTCTCTATTCAAATGATGTAAAACAGAGGAATTGCAGTATTTCTGATGCTGTATAATAAGTTTTTCAACAAGTACTTCTGAACAGTTCTGGAAGCTCATGATGGGAAAATGCCATACAAACACATTTATTTTAGGATGTTTTCCCTTACGTCCTTGGAATTTCTTTTGCTTAGTACAAACAATTCGAGTGAACTGAGAATCTGGAAAACATGGAACAGAGTGTTTTGGTCACCTTGTCAACAGCCTGAGACAAGGTGGACCTGAGACTATTCTGAATGCTCTAGAAAATGTGTTTTCTTTCTTAATGTGGATTTTGTTGATCTATGAGTTGATTAGTTGAGTGCTTGTTTAGTTGATTTTATTTGATGTGAGTAAAAGAATTCACAAATCCACTGTGAGGTTTGATTTTTAGTGGATTTCAGCTCGCTGTGAGGTCTGCACCGTGTCTTCACTTCACTTGTTTTGGCCCAGGTTCATATTGCTATGATGTCATAGTTTAGTTATGTGGAAAAAATCTGCCAATGTCCACTTAGGGAAAAAAAATCCCCCAAAAGGGGGGTGGTTAGGGTTGGGGTTAGAGTTGGGGGTTAGGATGTGGATCGTGGTTAGGGTTACGGGGCTGTAGTTAGGGTTATGGTTATGGGGTTTGGGTTTGGTGTGATGGTGTTTTCCTTTTGCAGAACTGTGACGTCACAACAACAATGACTGGTCAGTTGCAATGTTGAACCTGGACCAACATTAATTATGATGATCCAGGAACAACACTAACACGAGGATATTGGTGGGATCCACTTTTTGCCTTCAGAACAGTCTTAGTTCTTCATGTCACAGATTCAAAAAGGTGATGGAAACATTCCTCACAGATTTATGTCCATATTGACATGACAGCATCACACTGTTACACATGATGTGAATGTGCTTTTCCACAATGTCCCAAAGGTGCTCTATTGGACTGAGATCTGGTAACTGTGGAGGCCGTTTGAGTGCAGTGAACTTTTGAGTTCTGTGACGTGGTGCGTTATCCTGCTGCTATCCTGCTTGAACTATTAATACAAGGCCGGATGTATCCATGATTATTTAAGTTGTTTATGCCAAAGTCTGACCCTGCAATCTGAAACTGAAACTCATCACCAGGCAGCATAATGCAGCTTTCTGTTGTTCGGTTTTGTAAGCCTGTCTGAATTGTAGCCTCAGTTTCCTGTTCTTGGCTGACACACCCTCTGTGCTCTTCAGTTTCAAGGTTCAGTGTGTTTTGTGTGTTCAGAGATGCTCTTCTGCATACTTTTGTTGTAACGAGTGGTTATTTGAGTGGCCGTTGCCTTCCTGCCTTCTCAGTCATGCTTCATTTGGTCCCTAATGTAGACATAGAGGGAGCCATGGTTTACTCAAGGATGTCTGATGCTTGTTCGGCAGTGTCTTTTCTGTCTGCATGTCATCTCAGTTTATCCCAGCTGCTCTTATACTGACGAACACACACGTCAGTATACAGAACACATGCAGCTCCCAACTTTGTTTGTTGGGCTTCTCATGACCTCTCTCATTCTCAAACCAACGTTTTGACTCTGAAAAGAAACCGACCTTTTCCAAGAGTCACTTGAGATGTGGAGTTTCTCGGTCGTCAACCTGTCCTTTTAAAATAACCCCCTTTGTCTCTTTTTGTATGCACAGGCCCAAACCTCCACCTCCCGAGGGCGCCAAGTCCAACCCATCCAAACGCCATCGCGACAGGCTCAACGGCGAGCTGGACAAGCTCACCAGCCTGCTGCCCTTCACAGAGGAGGTGCGGTCCCGGCTGGACAAGCTGTCCGTCCTCCGCCTCAGCGTTGGGTACCTGAAGGTCAAGGGCTACTTCAACGGTAAGTCTTTGATCAACTCCCACGTCTGACAAATGCAATCCTTCAAATCAGAGTTTGTAGGATTTGTTTCAGATATGACAGGATATATATTATATATATAAGTCTTTGCGCAATGTTTGGCACCTAGTGAGTGAAAGGATGCTGTGTCACTGCTTCAGACACGTAACAATATACGAGTACGTGATGGTTTTAAAAAAAAACAACAACTTTTTTTCCCCAGATGCGCTATTTTGAAATGCCACGAGATGCTTCAGGCTTTTATGTTAATGCGATGGCATCAGATTTGTGCTGTGTTGAAATGTTTAATGGTGTATGCCTTTACCATGGAGTCAGCTGTTCAATGGGACTTAATCCAGAAACTAATCGAGCTGCAAGATGAAGCAAGTCAGCATCATTTTGAATCCAACATTTATGTTTAATAGCAGCAATGTTGGGAAAGCTGTGCTTATCCGAGCTTGATGTAAAGTCAGTGCAATACTGAGCTGGCTAATTAGATGTAATTATTAGATGTGGTCATATGTAACTCTGGAGATTACACTTGTTTTGTTGGGTTGGGATGTTTCAGTGGGTGTACAAATATAGTGGCTGTAAATCTGCAAATAAGTCAGCATTTATTGATGGATGTGTCACAGCGATTTTGTGCCAGATCAGTGTTCAGACACGTTGTGATGAAGAGCCAGAAAAGGCCAGGACAGGACACAAAAGGAAGAATTTTTGGGGGCCCTGAAACAGTGGAAATAATTAACATCCATCCATATATACAAGAGAGGAAGACATCATTGTGAAGCACTAAGATATCGTCCATGGTACCGGTTTGGTACAATAAATGGCTAAATCTAATAACAAAGTAGGGCCTGATTACAGCAACAAGTCATAACCACAGTTATTTAATTGACTGTAGAAAATCTTGAGTCACTGAACCCAAAAACTCCCTTTTTAACAGTAGACCATGAACTTGAAGTTGGACCGAAGTCCGATGATGTTTGCATGTCTTCTTCTATCGCTTTCATTCAGTCATTTTCACCACTCTTGATACGTTTTTCCAAACAGTTAATGAATAAAAACATCTCACCATTTCAAGACCTGAACAACAAATGGTTGTACTCTTCCATTGAAACCTCACTGACTCTGAAAAAGTGCTGCAAGAACCTGTGGGCGTGATTTAGGGTAAAGAGTGTTCAGACACAAAAATGAAATGGGAAGGGTTCATTTGACGCTCGGTACGATGTAACTGCTGGAACTGAGAAAATCAAGATGATAAATGTGAAACTATAGGCATCAGGAAAAAAAAGAAAAAATACACAAACTTTGCAGCAACTACTGCATATTACAGCAAAATTACACTACGTAGATTGACAGCACATGCTCGTGCGTAAGAAGCAGTGCAATGCTGGATTGTGGGCTTGTGACTTTTGCTCTTCGACACCTGTTTGAATGAAAGTTTGACGTGGTTTGATTGAAAACAGTCACTCGGTGCTGCACAGCGTCATGGAAAGTGAGAAATCCGTTGTCTTATGAGGAGCTGTGAGATTCAGATGAGAAATGACAAAACGTTGAGGGGTGAGGTGCGTGTAGCAACAATAACAGCGTGTACACAAACACGAGGAGTAAGGATAATGTGGGTGGGGAAATTCGCTCCTGATGTGAGAACTGCATCAAAGCAACCGAGAAAGACTGAAACTAAATAAATAATATGCAGATAGGGATGGGCTTTTCAAGCAGGAACAATTTCAGGATTCACTGGGAACCATTCAGCTATTCTTCGACGATCGCTCCCCCACCTGAACTGCCCTCACCCGACTTAGATGTGGCAGACTTACGACATGTTCGGATTACCTGGAGTGGCTTGCACACAAGACTTGTTGACAGCTGTAGTCTTTGGCCATCTGTGTTTCTCTTATTTGTGCAGGCCTACTTAATCTCACTGCACCACACATATTCTTGACTGGCAAAAAGCCTGGATACGCACAGCCACCACCTCCTGGCTAAAGTTACATCTTTACCGAGTGCTGGTAACAAATATATGTGAGTAACTAATAAATTGGTAAAGCAGTGTCAGGTTAATGTCCACACACCTTTGTGTGGGGTTAGACCACACTGGGCTCTGACACAGTCTGCATATAGCAGCTTACTTCGGTTTACTGATAGATGCTGGACACTTAGCTAGTGCTGTGCATTGATGAAATATGAATAATTTATTTAAGCAGTCTAATATTTTTGCTGCTGTAGAGTCCCACAAAACTCACAATGAGGCCTCAGTGTTTCTCTGATATAAAATCTGATATTTTATGGATCTTATGCTGTATTTACCCTCGTGCGATGAATTAGAGCAGTTTGAGGGTTACAGCGAGATAGATTTATTTGTTCTCTGCAGTGTTCTGTGATTCTGCAGTATACCTGCATTTTGTTTCCTACTATATATGAAAGTTTTTTTTTTACCTCCTCTGTTGGTTTCCTGTGTGGAAACTCCACTAAAACACACTCCACTAGTCAGACACACTTCGGGTTTATGAAAACTGTTTATTCTGAACCTTTTTAGACCAGCTTTATTTCCATTTCAGGCCCCAAATAAGGCAGCAGCATGCAGACAAACAGTGGTTTGAAACATCCTGCTGGGTGTGCATTCAGCTGAGATACACCAGGCTCACTTTTGTGGCTGATACTGGAAGAAGATAAGTTTAAGAATAGTTAAAGGGCAACTGTCTAGACAGTGATCCAAATTGTTGTTTTAAACAACAGGACAAATACGACAGTGTTTGTTCAGTATGCGCACAGCAAGCCACGAGAAAGGAAAGACGTCTCGGGCTAGCATGAAAGTCTGCTAAAGCTATAAGTAGTGTTGCAGTGGAGTCTTCCTTTGCTTGAGCTCCACGTCTTCACCAGTTCAGCATGGTACTTCTTGAATAATCCAGGTAAAAAGACCATGAATACATACCCCAGCATTGCCTCCAGTTTGTGTGCATGGTTTCTGACAAAGAAACTGAACAAGCTGGTGCTCAGTCATTGTGTTTGCAAAGGGAAGACAATCAGGAGGATGGATTTAAAGGGGGAGGAGTGAAGATAGATGGTTTCAGGCAAAGGGTGAACTGAGGGGATGCACCATAGGGTAAAGAATGATTATTCAATTCAATTCAGTTGAGTTTTATTTATATAGTGCAAAATCACAACAACATTATACTAAGCTGATTTATTTTGAAAGGTAAAGACCCTGCAATAATACAGAGAAAACCCCACCAATCAAACAACCCCATATGAGTGAGCACTTGGCGGCAGTGGGAAGGAAAAACTCCCTTTTAACAGGAAGAAACCTCCAGCAGCACTAGTTTAGCGAGCGGCAACCAGCTGAGGGTGATTATTATGAACTGTGAACTATGCAAAGCTACTGTAGTAGAATAAAAATATGATGGTGGAAATCAGCTGCAGTTATTTAGTGTATAAAATATACTGCCTACAGAGTTAGTCTTAGGCCCAAAGAAAGTCACTTTAAGTTTTAAGAAAAGCCCAACATTTGTGTACACTTGTTATTTTCTCTGCGCACGGTACAGAACATACATGATCATATCAGCATTTCAGGCCACAGCACAGAACAGGTGCATGTCTCATCGGCCTGACAGCATTTATGCAGAAATTCTCGCCTCTTCTCACTCCTGTTGCCGAGGAGGACTGATCCAAATACACGGCAAGTCAGAAGGGCCACATTTCACAGTCATGCACTGATATAGCCTCTCAGCTGGTGGCTACCACACCCCCGCTTATCATTTACTGTAAATAGGAAGCTTGTCTTTCAGGCAGCCTGGATCTAATCATTGCTATTTTCACAAGAGGCAGCAGAACAAAGCGAGGAAGCTCGCTGGAAACTCAAATAACCTCGGTGATCGTCTGCGCCATGTTGACAGAAATAGGGGTAGAATTCACTTTTAGATAAATAATCTTCTTGAGCCCCAGAGGAGAGGATTGTTATTTTCCAAGAGGTCAGAGACCATCGGTGCATCGGTCAATGTTATAAAACAAACCCGTCCACTGCTATCCTTAAAGCTAGGTTGGAAAAAAAAAAAAAAAAAATTTTCTAGCTCCATTTTTTAAATATTTTGATTTGTAGGTCAAGAAGTTATTTAGCTTATAATTGGCCCTGTGCAGCCCCTCAATGCATCATCTGTTTGAAATACCATATTTTCCGCACTATAAGGCGCACTTAAATTGCTTTAATTTTCTCAAAAATCGACAGTGTGCCTTATAATCTGGTGCACCTTATGTATGAATTCTGGTTGTGCTTACTGACCTTGAACCAATTTTATGTGGTACACGGCGCTCAAAAATCTGTCAAAAATGTTTTAGTACGACTTTGGTAAGCTACGAAGCCACACCGCTTGATGGATTGTCAGAGCATTATGTCTATTGTAGTCAGGAGCCTCGTGGAGTAATCTGGCTCCAGAACTCTGTCTGCTTCAGGTCTCAAAGTCAAACGAACATTGCAGCATCACTGAGAGTTAAAAACTGTCTAAATTCTTTCATCTTTAATAAAATGATCAGCGTTGCTGCTTTACCAGGTGTAACAATTAAGTTTAACATCCAGGCATCCATGAAAACAGAATTTATTAAATTTAATGGAGTTAGAAGTTGGCAGGAAGTTAGCTCGCTAGTTTACGCCTAAACATGATATAGCATGTTCTGACTGAGAGATTTATGAAAAATTAAAACGTACAGCTCTGCCATCACTTCCAACATAAATGAAGACAGAAAACTAAAAAGCAGTGACGTTTGTAGGGTTACTGAAGTTGGGCTAGCTGGTATATAATGATGTGGTACGTGATTGATAGCGACACAGCTATGTTAGCATAACAAACAGTGAAGCTGGAGGATGAACCCTAACCTTTTTCCACTCGATAAAGGTTAACATGAGGGTTCCTGATGGTTAGAGACAAATGCAATCGCATGGCAGGATGCTGTAAACGGAACAAACTACAGTTAGGAGAATAACTGAGATAATCCATCCAGCTTACGGGGTTAGTCATTAATATACTGCAACAACATGGGAATAGAGCAGCTACGAGAGAATTCAGCATTAATGAATCACTGTTATGGAAGTGGAGGAAGCAAGAAGAATTTGTTGAGTAAAGTTTGACTTGTCTGACTGTTTTGTTTCGCTTAATGCACCTTATGTATGAAAAATACTGTAAGCTAGTTTCGCTCCACCCTCATTATATCAACCCTCCTCTCCTAAATAGAAGGCTTGAGAAGCTAGTGGGTGGGACTTCTGTACTTGAGAGGACCATATTAGGGATATAAATCCAATCCATTATTATTATTATTATTATTATTATTATTATTATTATTATAATATCCTCTCTCTGATATCATACAGAGTAGAAGAGTAGGAAAAACTGGGTGAGGCATGAACGTTTGACTCCCCACGTTAGATCTGAACATTCAGCAGTGAGCTGGACAGGAAATAATCAAAACAAAAAATGGCTCATTTCCAAAGTAACAACTTGAAAAAGTGGTTACGTTGTCTTTTAAAAAGGCCACATGGAAGCATTTTAAACCTACATTCTTATTGCTGGCCAGCAGGGGGCGCCTCCTTTTGTGCACAAAGACTGGCGGTTCTATAGACGTTTGTGCTAAAACTGCACTTACATTATCTCAGTCTGTGACCTCAGCAAACACCTTTCTGTTGACTTTATGATCTCAGTTCTTTGTTTTGAGTCTTATTTAATAAAGCACAAATTTTATTTTGTATATTTTGATCCGATTTAACATCAATTAAATGATAAAGCCAGGTGTGATTTAAGGTGGGTCTAGATTATAATTGACAAAGTCCTCCTGTGTGAGGGTGCGGTGTCCTTCAGCTTGAGTACACCATTGGTTTGGCTTCACGAGCCAGTGTGTGATGCCACACAGACTACGTCCTTCTTTAAAGTACAGTCTATGTAAATCTAACACAAGGTTAAAGACAGTTTAAAGGAGAGAGTGAATCATGGCTAAAATGTGGAAGACAGCACAATTGGCTACTGTGAACATATTTGTCTTTGTGTTTAGAAATATTAAACTGTAGAGGAATAAAGAAAAGGTTGAATGAAGCCAAAAGCTCCAGCCAAGATGATTAAGCATTCAGTGCGCTAAAGGCGTGGTCAGTTTATTTTTATCAGATTGCATTTTCAGTCATATGGTTAGTGGATTTCTGAGTGGAGTTGACAGAAGGAGCTGAAACTGAAACGAGCAGAGATGTTGTTTATATAGTGGGGCATATTTAATGCATACGGGTTAGACGCTAAACTTTTATTAAGCACGTGTTTACTGCTGTGTTTGTATCTCATCGTCATCTCTTGGAAGCCCACGATAAATTCTCCCAGCTCAAAAAGTTTTACATAAGGTAATCAGAGGACAGATCAGAAGGGAGGTGATATATGGCCAAATACTGGAATAATAAAACTGCTTCAGCGTTCAATTTATTAGCTTTGTGCTGGAACCGACAGGAATTTTTCTCCTGGAACAGCGAGTAAACTGAGCCAGAAGTCTCAGGCGCTGGCAAGTGATCAGTGAATCACTGGCATTGACTAACAACCCTATCAACCCCCTGCAGTCGTTGGTCTATTTATGCTCTGAGACATGGTATTAAAAAACAAAAAGAAAAAGAGAAAACAGACATATTGGCTATTTAATGCGAGCGTGTAGCCGCTCTCATCAAAGCAGCGGAGCCCCGACTGCCTGCTGCCAAAGGAAACAAGACAGCAGAGCTGGTTTCGCTTTGGTCTCATCAATTATTTGGCCGTGCGGGTCACTTAGTGTCAGCTGAACAAAAGCGTTTGGAGGCGGCGCTGGGAGTCTGGTTTCCTTCAAACCCCGCTGTCGCTGCAGCAGCTTCCCTCCTCACCGCTCTTATTTTGAAATATCAAATTGAGAACAGCTTGATCCAGAAGTTAGACGGTTTGCCTGCGAACGTAGCATGTTGGATCCAAGATTTCTTCACTCATCCCCACTTGTTTCTTGGCCACCCTCCCTTTTCCACCCACCGATCTCCACCCATTTCCTGTGGCGCCCCCTGCAGCCCCTTGGTGGGCCCCCTTTTCCTTCAACTGTTCAGCTTCTTCCTCCTTTTCTGAAGTTCACAGCTCCCCCGACCCCCGCCGCCCTCCATCTCCACCTCAAACAAACTGCAGGACTCCGGTTTGTTGTTACAGCAGGGAGGCCTGTTCGTGCAGCAGACCTACGTCGGCACAACTCGAGACTTTATGCATTCATAAAACCCTCCAATTTTACCTTTTCTGCACTCCTTCAAAGCCTTCTTTAAAAAGCTGCCTTTTTAGTGCATGAAGACTTTTGAAGTGCTTTGTTTGTGCTTGCTTTGGGCTTTTCTTAAGTATTAAAAAGTCCTCATTACGCTGGCTTTCTCATTATGTAATGACAGGTCCACCTTAAGATAACTCCAAAGTGCAGTCTGCTTCTCTGAAACAAGCCGTGCCTCATCAGTCTGACGGATTTTGTTGGCTTTTATCTGAAGAAAATTTGAAGGTATTGTCGATGAGACTTGCCAGGGTTTCCAGCATAAATTTCTCTAGCCTCTCTTTTGTTTCTACTCACTATTAATTGTGATAAGCCCAAACTTATTTGCATAGCCGGCTTTAAAAGCAATAAAAGAAAACAAAGTACTTCAACCAGGGAAATAAAGGCAGGCATTAAAGTCAGGAAATTAAGATTAAAGGACGAGGAGGGTAAAAATAACAGTGAAAACAATAAAAACAAAGGACACCGAGCAGCAAAAAGCAAGGCTGTAAAATTAAGTTTACAAGGTGATTTTAAAAGGCAGTGATACACTACAGCTGCTCGGTTTGAGGGGTTTTTAGGTCTCGGTACCGTTTCCTGTAACTTGACATGTTCGGCTTCTCTTCGTTACGTTTAAGCAACATGTTTGAATGTGGGGAAATTAAACTGATGCAATACACTGCATGCAGAAACACGCCATGGACAGGGTCAAATATGATCTTGTTGTGACGGTAACCCTGTAAAAACCCTGTTTTTTTTAACTAGAGTATTTATTGAACCTTCTGACAAATAAAAAAAAGAAATTAAAAAAAATCGTCATCTGAGTTTTAATTTGCATAATTTTTGCTATATCCAGGATTTTGTGTGATTTATTGCTCACAGCTTTTATCTTAAACAAAGAAAACATTTACTGGCATTAGGGTTTAAACAAAACACACTGGTGATGTAGAGGTCTTAAAAACTCATCAAATATGATAAACTTTGTGTTTACAGGGATAAACATTGACGCTGTTTGACTGTGTTCAACCAAACCCAGGATTTGTATCATCCAAACACTAAAGTTATCATTTCTTTTAATGCGCTGTGGTAGCATTTTAACCTAAAAAAAAGTTGAATGCAAACTTCAGACATGCATAACACACATACATTTGCCAGTTCAGTTGTTAATAAATATCGCCATTGATAAATAAATTAAAAGAGGACTTTTTTGGGACGGTAACCAATTAATCCAAAAAGTCTTTACCAGTATTCACACTGATGAATGATTCCAACCAATTTCACCAGTGACTGCCAGCAACCACTTGCCACTCAGTTGGGGAACACACTTTTTGCCCTAGCAACCATTGGTTGCTACGGTTTGCCTACCAGTCTCTAGGCCTGCGTGACTGAGACCTCAAGCTTTGAAACATATTTGTGAAAACATTAAAAACACAGTTCAGGTGTCATAATGTTTTCAAACCAGTTCACAGAGCTGTGGGCTCGTTCTCTGAGCCACTCTGAGCTTTTTAGGTGGTTCAGGATGAACCAGGGACACAAACACGACAAAAGAAAAAATACCAGGGATCCAGCGATGAGTGTAGATAACACGGACACAGCTGCACATGTGGTCGCAACTCTTAAATCAACATTTTCCTTTGCATGTTATCAAAAACATTCAAGTGACATCTCTTAAACCTCTGCTTAAAAAATTAAAACCATACAACATCAGACTGAATGAAGTCAGTAACGCCAAAATAATCTGATAGAATTCAGATTCTGAGAAGCTTTATCATTGAATCCAGTATCAGTCCATTTATTTTGCTAACTACCAGTCTTAATTTGATACAAGTAACAATACTTACTTTCATTTTTTGTTTAGATTAAGTTTTTAAATGATAATGATTGTTCAAAATCGACACAACACAATCTAAACTTTTCGTCCAGCACTGGGAGCATTGGTAAATAAACAGAATCATAAATCTGACCAGACATTTGTCCTAAAATATCCCCAAAATGCCACAAAGACACTGAAACATTTTAACATTTTTAGCTCGTCAATTACCAGCTTTGTCGACCGCTTGGTCACCAGACTGAAGATGTAAATAAAAAGCTCACTGGGTGTCTGCGGCCGTGTTGAATCACTCGTTGTGATTGTGCTGTTACCAAATACACACTCACACACACACACACACACACACACACACACACACACACACACACACACACACACACCACTGAGAGTCTGTCTGCTGATGAATTTCCCAGCATGCCTCTCAGTGAACAAAGGCGACCCGGGAGTGTAAAGGCTCACGGGGAGGCCAGCGCGGTGCAGTGGTTTAGCAGGATGTGGCTCAGAAAGGACCGCTCTGTGTCCGTCCTCTGGGCCTCGTCTCTGCCACAGGGCTGAGACGCAGGACGGCGACGATGGGCTGCTGGGAAACGCCCGAGGGTTCGATCCCATTTCCAATGCTCACAACACGGGCATTGTTCGACACTGTGAGCATTTTCTGAAGCAGACCTCCCTCGTGTTCAGACACGGCTTTGCTTTTATCCTCAGCTTGTCTGTCTCAGTCTGTCTCTTCTCTTTCCCTTCATCTGTCTTTCCCTTATCAGAAACAAAGCTTGTTATTATCTTGCCGAAACACCGAGTGAACATTTTCCAATTTTTTTTATATTTTCAGCTATATGTCAATCTTTGCTTAACTGCTTTACAAGCTCACATGTTGCTCAAACACTTTCTCTAACATTTTTCACATGAACACATAGCAAGGACATGCATGGGTTCCTGCACAGGGCTAAAAGAGTCTGAGACCACTTGACCAGATTCTACACAACAACATAAGTAAATGCAAAAGGGACCAAAAGAGATAGAGGCATAAATATCAGTAAAATGAGATTTAAAAAAAAAAAATCCAAAATGTCCACAAAAAGCCATAAATGGATATAAAATGTCCACATAGAGACATGAAATAGATGTAAAATGTCCACAAAAATGAATAGATAGATTTAATATGTCCACGCTGAGACATAAATAGATTTATCTTTTTAAAAAGACACAGAAAGAGGTCCAAAATGTTCACAATCTTGCTGAAAAACACCATAAAGCCATAAAAAATAAAGCCATGAAAAGTGAAAAGCAAACACAAAATCACCACAGAATGAAAAGAAAAACAAAGCAGCCACAGAGTGATGAATAAAGACCACAAAACACCCAAAGCAAGTGTAAAAAAACCCAAACATAGCAAAGCAAAATCACCATGATATAAGACAAAACGAACACAATGACTTCCAAAAGAGGCACACAGAAAAACCCCCACACACATTAAAATAATTCAAGACACCTTCAAAAGGTGTAAAATGTCCATGAAGACACAGAAAAAACACAGAGAGATGGAACCAGCCACAGAAGTAACACAAATGGGGTTTTCAATGAGTACAAAATGTCTTCAAAAAGTTGCAAAGAAATGTGAAACTGCAGAGTAAAATGAGCGTGACCACAGAGAGACTGCACGTACCACAGGTAGATTTTAACGTGCGACACCAAAATCAATACCACTTTCTTTTCTGCCTTCTTTCATTTTTGCACTGTGCCGTTTGTGTAGGAGGATGTTTGAGTCAGCTGATTTATCACACCTGAGAGGCGGTGCCAGCGTAAACAGTGAAAGTAAGCCTCCACTGCTGCCTGCGCTAGCACATCGAGAAATGATAGATAGTCTCTTATAAGAGGCTCTTATTGAGACAAAGAAGTCTGCTGGGGATTCAGGCTTTCTCTTTGTGAGCCTTAATGAATAGCTGTCCCTGATGAAGCTCCCTTGTTTCCCCTCATGGAGGAGGTGGAGGAGGAGATTTCTGGCTGTTTGAGAGTCATAATTTGTGGTCTTATAATAGCTCGGCTGAACTTCCCTCCTTCGCTGGGCCTCAGGAAACACACACACATGCACGCGCACGCATGTGTACACTCTATATTTTTTCTGTGTTACACATTCATTTTTTTCCCTCTCTCGACATGCACGCACCCCGCCCGACCCTCTTCCTTTATGCGTTTTCCAGATGTGGACAGATTCAGGCCCTTGGTCTGTGTTCCCAGCTGATTAATGCTGCTGCTTTACAACATCAGGCTTCCTCTTTGTGAACCCCGTGACCCCCTCTGATCTTGAGCATGACCTCCAACTAGTCTCAAGGTGAAGGCTGGAGAGCATGGGGTATACTGTAGGTTGCAGGTTTCAGGTACAGGCTTACAGATGGTTTATGCTAATTTGGATGAATCACAGTTCAAAATGAACCTTTTATTATTCACTTATTCTGGAGCTCTTCACCACATTAAACAATCAAACATGGGCTGTACCAAGTGCCAGTTGGGAAATTCTACTTTTAAAATATAAATATCTCCATACTTTTTTTTTTAGCATCCTATTAATTGTCATTATTCATGCCTCCAAGTGCAAGTGGGCATGCATGCGAGGTTTAATGAGTGCAGGTAGTTGGGCAGGAAAAGAGTTTATTTCCACTGGTCTGATTTCAGCTCAGTGTGAGAGTCTTTACTGCAAACTGCCGTCAGTTGTGGTCTCGCTAATTTCTACTTTCTCTGCTCTCACTTTCACTGTGAGTGCGCCTCTTGCACACGGAGTGGAGCAGACCCGGCTCCGCTCACGTTACTGTAGGTGGGATAAAAGCTTCCTAAATAAAGTGGTAACATGACAAAACGCAACAAAAGAGAAAGCGAGCTAAAAGGGTTGGTTGTTGTCATTAGAAGCCGAGAAATGCCTCGAAAGTGGTGAACTTGATGCAGTGTTTAGACCGTCGGTTACTGGCGTCAGTAGTAGTGTAATATCTCCTCCCAAGAAATGTAACTACGCGCCACGTTGACGCAGCCTGCAGCGACTTGAACCGCGTGGAAGGTTGCGGTGTAGGGTTAAGAGGGGTTTCCCATTACGTCGTTAGTTAGGACATATATTTCCTGCAGAAGTCTATGAAGCTTTACTAGCTCTACATCAGAGATGTTGGTGCATAGCCCCGGCATAGGAATGAAATAAAAAGTAAAAGCTCCTTTTGACTGTTCTCTTGCCACAAGAGGCTTGATTTGGCAGAGTTTTGTACTTCCTGTCGCAAAACCAAAGGGAATTTGTGTCCCCGGTCGGAAACAAACTAGCGACCTTTAGCTTACCAAGCAAACATATTTGCTTTTTCGCTGTTTGAGCCCATGATCTCCAGCGATCAGTCCATACGTGGTAAAGACACTGGATCTTTTTTCTGCTTGCAAAAAAAAAAAGAAATTTTGGCGTCCCACCAACCAAAGAGGTTTGGCCTCCCTCCAGGAGGAAAATTACCGGGATTGTGATAAAAATATTTTTAAGATTTCAGTCTTGTGGTTCATTTACTGAAGCATAAAACACGTGTTTATCAAATGACCAGAAAAAGCACTTACAGCCTCATTTTTAGTTCTCTTACTCAGCAGAAATCTGTCCTTTTTTCTGCTAATTTTGGCCATTTGGTGAACAAAAATGAAAGTTTTACTTCAAAGAAATGCTGTGAGGTTTGCAGCCGAGCTTTGTCAGTAGCTTTAAGACCAGAGTCACGTGAATCCTGGGAGTTTGAACACTCTGTCCTTCCACTTCTTCTCACTTCTGCTTTTTCCTGCTGTGTGACTGACGGGCCGATACGAGGCATCGACAGACAAGCTCTGCCCTTGGCGCTGGCTCTTGGGTGTCATGTAAAAAAAAAAAAAGCAATAAGGAATAACACACAGTGTCAGCTCCAGAACACAAGCCAGTCCTGCTGTAGATTCTCAGTTTGGCAGGCCTCCTGATCCGGGTAACCGCTGTCAGGAAACAGATGGCTGCTTTAACGGTGTTTGGTGGGACCTGCCTGTGTCCTGGGGCAAAGTGTGGCTCACTGAAGTGCTCCTGCAGAACTAAATTAGAGCATTAGGGCTGGAATATGTGGGACTTTTGCAGATCTTATCAGAGGTCGGGGGGTAATTTCCCTGATAGAGTTGGGAAAGTTTTGGACAATTGCCATTTCTTTAAGAGGAGTTGTTGTGTTCTTAATTTCCCCTTCCTCTCATATCTGAGTGAACGAAGTGCTCACTGGACATTTATCTTTGATCTTTTGACTTTGGGACTGCTCACAGATTTTAATTTGTTTGGAAAAGAGTCAGCATAGACAACAAAAACAAACTGAACACTGATGTTTGCAGCCCTAACTCATTGTTTTGAGACACTGAGATTTTTGTACTTTCTTGGGTCTTTTCTGTATTGTTTTCAGGTGGGATTTGTTTTCACCGTTCATTATTTTTTGTGTCATTCATTCTTTGTTTGCTGCTGAAACAACTTTATCTATTGTTCAATGAAGAGGAAGAGGATTAAGAAAAGAGAGAAAGTAAGAGAGAAAGAGAACTGGTTAGAGGCCTAGCATCGATGTTTGTATTGGCAGGAGAGTCAAAGTCCAATGCAGAGGCCTTTAAAAAGCTCAAACAAACCGGTTCTGTTAACACGGAATAAAGCAGAGAAGAAGAAAAGGGAGGGTATGTGAAGGGACAATTACTCATTCGCTTAAATGCATGAAAGTCAATCGTGGGGCCAGGTCAAGAGTAAAAAGACAGTTATTACCTGTTCTTTAGAGCTATCATAGTTTGGAAATGCCCATGCGGTCTAAATTGTGGAATATGACCTGGAATGATCCTGGAAAAGCGTCTCCGGCGTGTCCAGTGCGATAGCATCAGCCCTGCAGACCCTCTGCTTGGAGGATCGCAGTCAAAACACCGCAGATGAGCCGTCGTGTAGAAACCTGCCCAGGCATCTGTTTGTGTGTGTGTGAATGTGTGCTTGTGTAGTTTGAAATTCATCTCTCTTCCTTCTGAAGGTAAAGACTATGTGTTTTTAAAACTCGGGATAACAGCTAGGATGATATTCTTTTCCCTTTTTGCTTCGTTCGGGGATGCCAGGCTCATGGGCAGCTCAACGAAACACCCCTACAGATTTTCCACTTTGTTTAAGGAAACTTTAACCTGTGCCATAGCCAAGATTGTAAAAAGCTGAAACCTAAAGTGAAAAGGACTTCCTCACAACACTGGCCACATTTTTTTCAGTGGCTTTACTGGCAGTGCATGTGCATTATTATTCAAATAGCTTGTTTAAATCTAAAAGTACTGTCATCTACTTTTCAATTCAGTTCAATTCAATTCAGCTTTATTTATATAACACCAAACCACAACTGTCGCCTTAAAGTGTGTTATATTGTAAAGTAGAGACCCTACAGTAACACAGAGAAAACCCCAACAGTCATATGACCCCCTATGAGCAAGCACTTTGGCAACAGTGGGAAGGAAAAACTCCCTTTTAACAGGAAGAAACCTCCAGCAGAACCAGACTAAGGGAGGTACGGCCTCCTACTGTGACTAGTTTGTGGTGAGGTGATGAAGACAGGACAAAAATGCATTAACACAACAGGAGCCTTCTGATTAGTCGTTTACCCTGCGAGATCCCAGTCATCGTCACGGTGACTTACTGTGAGTTATTGTGGTTTCCAAACTGGGTTAAGGGGGCCACAAGATGAACTGGAGGGGTTGGCTATAGTTTGCAACTATAGCATGTGTGTATGTTGGAGTGAATGTCTGTTGGTATGGCTGATTTTTGAAAAGTGAGATATAAATAAAGTTATTATTATTATTATTATTATTATTATTGTTGTTGTTGTTGTTGTTGTTGTTGTTGTTGTTGTTGTTGTTGTTGTTGTTGTTGTTGTTGTTACAACTTTTTTTCTTACAAATGTTATTACACTGTTTATTACACAGTTATTTCCCCTTTTAAAATCTGTGTAATACTCCTGTTGAAGCAGGTGCTGGATTTGGTTGTGAGATGGTTGTGAGAGCGTGACACATCAAAGACCCTGGTTAACAGTGGAAAGATTAACAAGTGGTTTGAAAAGATCACTTTCTTTTTAAACCACAACTAACAAGCTAGATGCACAACTTGACAATTATACAAAAGAGAAGAAGTATCTCGAATGCTGCCTCTGGTATCACTTTAGATGTCAGTAGAAGTTGCTCCTTCAACTTCACCGTGATAGCGTGAAGCTGAAGGAGCAACTGGAAACTAAACGTCTCTTCTGAGAAAACTTTACCTACCTGAAAAGATCTGGAGCAGAAGCAGAACGCATGGATTGTGTCAAAGTGACTGATGAGGCGGCAGAGCCGAGATAAATGCTAGTGGAGAGGTGGCACTCTCGTAAGGGATATTGCAGGTGTGAGGCAAATGGGGCGTCTGCTGCAGTCAAAAGGAAAACTGAGGACATGTCAGATGTCCGATGGGAGGGGGGTTGCACAGATCTGAATACAGGTGCACCTTGAATGTTTCCTTGCCGTCGGCGCTGACAGTTTCTGTTACAGGTGAACTGAAGAAGGTCAGGACTTTAACAACGTTATCCGACTACTGAAACGGTATACAACTTTCTAAACCCTCACCTGCTTTCTGTTACCCGTTTCTCTGATAACATCTGTGTCTGAAGTAGGCGGCGCTCAGTCGGTCCATTTTGTGCAGAAGAGGAGTGATGCGACGTCTCAGAGGCTTCCTTTCATGTGAGCAAGCACAGAGCTGAAGCAGGAAGCCTGGGTTAAAACTTAAAGTTCATATTTGTTTAGTAATTAGGCGAAGCGTGTTTAGTCTTGCTGGGGTCCACATTAAAAACATGCATCAGCACTTTTTCAGCTGCACTGGAGTGCTATAAAACCATCTAAATACTTACCTTAGCAACAGGTATTGTTTTAGAGATTTCTTGAATCAACCTCTGGTTTTCCTCTGTTTAGCCAGCTAAATAAAATCAGATAAAAACACCACGCTGTATTAATTCTTTACTGCAGGAATATGTTTTGTATATACAGCCTGTCTGTCTGTATCTTATCTTATCTTATTATGAAATTATGCTCAAACTGTGTGGGTCACATTGGCACTATACTTTTTTGATGATGCACTAAAAAGCATGGATGTCTTTGTGCTGCCGAGACATTTTACTCTGCTGTAATTGAAGTGAACACAACACAAAGTTATAGATTTTCTTTCATCAGTTTATCAGTAAAAATATAGTCTATGGAGCAGAGTCAGGCCTGAACACTTTCAGGGGACTACAATATATAAATAACCATGTTTAAATGACACCTTTCATGTTAGTGTGCAGCACAAAACCCAGGTAAACTAAGAAAGTTGATAACCACCACCATAAACCTTTATCTTTGACTGTTGAGTCAGCTAATGCAAAGAACACCAGGCTCTGTTGTACTTACGGGTCCTATAGTTACAGTGACACAAACTGGTGTGTATGCATTCATCACAAAACATGTGGCTTGTTTGTCAGTGTAGCAGTGTGCATGCAGACATATCTATTACCTCTGACTGGGGTTTGAGGTTTTGTCAAGTTAGCTAACTCAAAGAACTCAAACCAGGCTATGTTGCGCCTATTAGTTTTATAGTTATGACACAAACCAGTGTGTTTGAAGTTATCACACCAAAGTGTGGCTTATATGTCAGTGTAACAGTGTGCACGTTCATAACCACCACTGGGATACTTACTAGCGCTGATTGGGGTTTTAGGTTTTGGTTAAGCTAACTCAAAGAAAGCCGAGCTATGTTGCACCTATAAGGCCTATAGTTATGACATAAACCAGTGTGTATGAAGTTATCAGAAAAAAGCTTGATCTTGTTACTAACTGTAACATTGTGCATGTTGATAACCACCACTTATATTGTTATTACCTCTGACCAGAGTTTAAGGTTTTGTTAAGATAGCTAACTAATAGAAAGCCAAGCTATGTTGAATTTGTGTGTCCTATGCTTATGACAGAAAAGCAATATGTGTACGAGTTTATCACACCAAAGTGCAGCTTATCTGTCAGTGCAACAGTGTGGATGTTGTTAACAAACCACAGGGATACTTGTTATTAGCTCTGACTGGGGTTTTAAAAGCCAGCTAACTCAAAGAAAGCCGGGCTATGTTAAACTTGCATGTCCTATAGTTATGACAAAAATGACTAAACTTTCTTTGTAGTCTACATAAACAAACTAATACTTGTTTCCGCAAACAATCATCCACATCCTTCGCATTCTGGATTTTTCTGGAAAAGCACCAGACATGACTAATCAATCACACCTGTCCGCCTCTTCTCCCGTCCTATCAGTGACATCACCTCTGACAGGTGGGCGTGCTTTGTTTTCGTGCCACGCTCTTGTTTTCTGTGCCGAGCTCTATTCCTCACACAGAGAACGATCATAAAGCTGGCAAGCAAACAAACAGCCCCGACTCTTTGATCTGTCCAGCCACCGCCACTGACTCAACCATTTACTCAACTTTCATTTTACCCAGCATTCTCAGCCGTAAACGCACCACGCGTTTCAGTGTCCAAACACCTCAGCGGCCTGTGCTTATTAAGTGGTTAATTACTACAGGAGTATTAGTAGGACTTTTATCTCCATTATGCAAAGGGGGCGATTTGCATTGGCGGCTCACTCAGCTGTTCTCACAAACAGCCGCACAGCGAACGCATCATAATAGAAATATGTTTCACCTGAGAGGAAATGGCGAACACACCCTCAGCAAGAGAATGAAAACACGATGAAAAGAAAACAATCTTTGTCTCTTAGCTCTCTACAGCTCACGGTATGGTTGTTATGTAATTAAATGTGTCCATAAAGGAGGGCGAAAAAAAGGAGCTTCTCTGCAGCTTTGGAGCAAAGACCTTTCGTTTACTGCTGTGCAAATTCTGAACAGAGGTCACTGCACAGCTAGCAGACAATAAAGCGGTGTTTTTAGCCATTTACCTTTGTAACACAGAGTTTTCAGTTGTCTTTGAAAGTAACAGCCCTCAAAACCACAGAGCACCTCTCGCTGTAAGCCTCGCAGCAACCAGACTTAATTTTTGTAGCACACTGTGTACACAGGGTATCCAATGGAGCCTGGTACAAAACAGTGAGGCTTAAGCTTCATCGGGAATGACATAAAATGGCAGAATTACAAGAATACTCTAATAAAGAAAGCGTGGAAAATAAAACAGCAAGAAAGGCAGAAAAGTTGAGAAGAAAAGCTGTCCAGAGTTTAATGAGTAGCAGCGGAGGGCAGATGAGTTCAGGTGGATGTGAGCTGCAGGCTGACATGTTGCTTTATCTGCAGCTCCACGTGCTTGTCAGTTAATCGGGGGAAACCTGTAAAACACGTTGACTAATCTCTCCTCTATGTCTTACAGGAAGTAATGTTTGTCAGAGGAAGTTAGGGCGGGAGGAAGCGCCTGGGGCAGACAAAGGTGTCTGCTAACCTCTAGCCACAGCTGGGGCCAAACGGGGCTAAATGGGGTTAGAAGCAGCCATAAAGAAGCACGAGGGGTGGTGGTGGTGGAGGACGTGCTGCTCCAGGCTTGTGGTTTTGCATTTGTACAGAGCTGTGACTTAAATTTAAAGCCAAAGACCAGACAGAAGCTGCCAGAACACCGACAGCAAAACTGAACAGTTAGTGTCGGTCTGCTTTTCTGAGAGCCAAAAGCCTGCAGGATTTCTCTCCAATCAGAGGCGACAGCAGCTGATTTCAATCTTCAGCCTGAGTGCAGCAGCTAATTAATAAAATGAGCTGCTGTGATGATTTGCTGGAGTAAAAACCAGCAGTCTGGGCCAGATGCTGTACACGAGCGAGTGAGCGTCTCTCTGCAGCAGCCGCTTTCAATCAGTGGTCCATCTGACGTTTTCTGATTTGAATGGTTTATTGTGTTTTCTGTTGGTGTTGTGGTTCGACACAAACAGGAAGGTTTTTGCACTTATCAGCTACTTTTATGGTGTGAAAGTTTTAACAAAAAAAGAAGAAAAGCGTTCTGTAAACGGTTGTTTTGTGGTTCAGTTCACAAGGAGTGGACCAGATGCAAGGCAAAGGTGCTGCAAAAAACAACTGTTCCAAATGGGAACAGAGATGAGATACAAGAGAACAATCAATAAGAAGAGGAGGAGGATGAATTCACAGGACTGTAAAACAGCGTCGGTGTGAAGCTGGTCGCTGCGAAGTTGAGTTCAACATATCCAGGATATCTTTCTCTTATCTGGCTTCATTTACTCTAACATCAGCAATCAGGCTAAGTGGTCACATGAAGGTGGTTATCAACTCGATGAGTCAACCCAGCTTGTGTGTGTGAAACAGGAAAAGAGCTGTGTGCAGATATAAAAAAAAGCAACACACTAAAAACTCAATGTGGCTTTTTGTGGGTGTGAATCGCCTGAAATGGTTAATAAGACGAAAACAGTATCATATTAATACAGGCGGGAAGGAAGGCAGGCTGCCAGTTAACATCCTTATCAGCATCTCTTTTTTTATCATGAAGACACAGGAAGCTAAGACTATGATTACACTTATGTGTTCGGTTGTTCATGGAGTTATAAATAAATGTGTTGCTGAGGTAAAGGTTTCACCCTCATTCTTTTAGCTGCAGGCATTCAACGGATGCAGAGTAGGTAACGAACAAATGTAAGAACATAATTCAAACCACTAAGTAGGCTGGCTTGCACTTGCAAATTGTATATAAGGGTAGCAAGTACTAGGATCATAATACTAAATTAAAGCTTATAAAAATAAAATGAGTTTAAACGTGGAAGGATGTAATCATTATAGTAGGATCTGTATGTTGTAGTTGCAGAGTAGGTGAGTATGCTAGACTCTGCAGAATTCCTAAATCATGTAGTGAGCGTGAGCCTGAGAAAAACTACAGGAGTAACTTCTGGTTTATGATGTCTACAGGTATCTGTACCTGAGCTAGCCCAGGGGTGTCAAACTCATTTCACATTGTGGCCCATGCACAAGCTTAGCTGACTAATGCTACAGTCACACTGGTAAAAACAGCAGTTGAAGTCTCCTATTGCATAGAGATACTGTATGGCACAGATTGATTGCTGGTCTGCATTTGTAAATTAGATGCCAGTTTTTTGAAAACCTTTGTGAGAGTGATTGCAATCAATATGAGCTGACCGGAAATGTTTGCAGATAGATTTCTTCCACTGGGTGAGTATTCGCCTTGTGGTTCATCCAGTTGTAACTACTCTAAACTACTAATTTGAAGAAACTGTGAAAAAAATCAGCACAAACCAGTTTTTTGTAGTCATAAGACCTAAATCCTGCTGCAGAATTCATGCCTCCAGGAGTTCTCTGCGGCGTGCTGGATATCTGCTGCTAAGCTCTGATTGATGGTGAACCATTCCTGCCTTATCAGACCTCGAAGCTGAGATTTTGTGGACTCTTATTTTTTGTCCACCCACGTAGATTCTCAGTCAGATTGAGACTTGGGGAGTTTTCTATTCATGGATCCAAAACAATAACTCAGTGATCTCTAAGAACCTTTTCCCTTGTGTCCTGGTAGATCATGCTGGAAAATGCACAAATTGGAAGAAGTCTGTCTACTAGGATGTTTGTAATATGGCCAATACTACAAACTAAAAGGCTAGGGGTAGGTGGGGTAGTTGAAGATGGCAAATGGAAAAACTCTCCTTTTCTGCTTCTGTGCTGAAAAAAAATGCAGTGAAAGTGAATAAAGATGGGAAAAACTTCTCTTAGTTTCAACATCCCGTCACAACATCATATGTTAAAGTTTGGTGAGTCATGTGTCAGTCATCTTTGCCGAATATCTCGTGGGATGTCAGCAGGTTTGATGCTCCGCTCAAGGGATTTTCCAGAGTTGAAAAAAAAAAGTATTTACAGTTTCATCCGCTCTTCAAAGCCTGTTAAAGGTCTTTTTTATAATCAGTTTTTCAGGGGAGACGCTTCTAGAGTCAGGATACAGTTACTAGGCAGTCATGGCCTCATTTTCCTCAGAGGAACAAGCTGCTTCCTGACTCCACTTCCCCCTTATCGACCCAGATGCGTTGGTCAAAGTTAGGATCTCCTTTCATTAGATAAACTGTAGATAGATGGGCCTTATATAACAAGAAGCTCCAGCCAAGCACTGTGATTGGTCAGAGACGCCTTCCAGCAGTAACTCATGTAACGACAGCTGAGCTTGTTATCAATCTCAATTATTTTCTCCTTTTTTTGGACATTTTTAATGCTGCTCGCGCTGCTCTGTGGGGAAATCTCCTCAACCAGTACACATGCTGGTTATGTTGTTGATGTCGGAATACCTCTGAGGATGGTTTTAATTAAAAAGACAGATTCTTTGATGTGGTGGGATTAAGCTCAGCCACAAATCACTGACATAATAGCAGTTTTGATGTATTTCTTTTATTTCCTCGCTGCATCTTGAAGCCATTTCAGTGATTTCACGTCACGTGATGCACAAACTCTGCCACATGTTAGCTTTTATAGATTTTGCATGAGTGTTTTGATTCAATGAGCAAACAAATTTCCACCTGTTACCAGAGAAAAACCGTTACTCAACTAATGAATATAATACAGCTGACTAAATGAATGTACAAATAAACCACAAACTCAAACTCCCAAAGCCTCCTCCTTCTTGAGGGTTTCTCCACACAGCCTTTGTCCACTGTGTGAGGTCTTTAACTGGAATTAGAATTAAATTAGATCAGTTGTTCCCAACGCAGGAGTCCCACGATAAATCTGAGGGAGTCAAAGTTTGTTTACTTCGTCAGACTTCTAGCTAGTCTTTGCTCGTCTTGTGAAATACTGAAAACTTTCACCACACATGGTCTCTAAAAATAATCAGAATTAAACAGCCTTTAACTTGAAAATCCCACTTTAATTGAACACACCCAGGTTATGTCATGTCACAAGTGCAGAGCGCCTGAATAGGAGGGAAAAGGGGCCAAAAGATGATGGGGAGTCACTAACAGTAAAGGCTTGTCTACAGAGCCAGGATATCCCTTATCCACCATCCGGATATCTGCTGTCTACACCGGAAGCACTGAAATACTGGCTGGTGTCTTGAGGGAATCACCGATATTTGGATGGAATATTTGTCCCATCTGACTCAGAAAGCTGGATCAGTACCCAGTACCGGTACTTCTACACCAGCTGCTTTTCTTTTAACCCTTTTGGACAGTGCTTTACCTGTCAGTTTCTCTCTCTTGTTATCTTTGGTTTGACGCTTGGGAAACTCTCAATGCACTTAAGACAGTGGTCCCAAACCCCCGGGAGTCGTTTGGTACCTGGCCAGGAGAGTTGAGGCTCGGGTGTGAAATTTATGGTTTTCAGGATTTTTATGTGGTTTTTTTTTATTTTGTTGCATTTATCCACGACACCTTAAAGGCTGGTCTGTGAAAATATTGTTGGACAAAAACCATGGCGCCAAAAAGGTTGGGGACCGCTGACTTAAGGTATCATTAATGTCATGCCACCTCTCCTGTGTCTGTCTGCTCCATTCTGTGTGGCGAGGTACACTCACACTGAGACACTCGCAGGAAAGCTGAGCTGAAAAGGTGGGAAAGTGCAGGAGAGACTCTGATCTTTTAATAAAGTTCAGCCTAAATAGCTAATATCTATATACGGTCATTTCTGGCTTCAAAAAAGCAATGTTGAAGTTTTATAATGTGGAGTGATGTCACTTTGGTCACACTTGCAGTGAGACTGTGAAACAGCAACCTGCAGGAAAGACTCTCACACTAAGCTGAAATGACACTAGTGCAAATAAGAGTGTATATTCTTGGTTGTTTTTATTTTGTGAGGTTTTATTTTACAAAGTTTTAAGTGCAACCTGATGTTGCCTTATCTCTTCCTTCTCTTGGATGGCTACCAGGGGCAACCCTTGTTTCTCTTTTCTGGACTGAGCAGTCATTGCCATATTTCAGACCTGCTTCCAGAACAAAATAACTGGGTTTGCATCAGAAGTTAGTGAGGCTGATCTCTGCCTACACAGCTTACCAAGGCAACCCTTGGAAAAACCTGGAATCTGATTTATCTTGACGTGTCATGATTAAGGGTAAAGGGGAGGTCAGATGTTGTCTTTATGTGGAAAAGAGTTAAAGGTGAAGGAATGATTCCCAGTGTATCACACATTCACACTCTGATGAACACATCAGAGGGCTTGGGGTTCAGGATCTTGACACAGCTAGGGGGTTGAACCACTAATATTCTGATTGGTAATGTATTGGAACATTTGGAAAAAATGTTAGAATTGGAAAATTTTGATCCTTACCTGCCTGGTTATCCCAGAGGCTCCTTCTGTTTGTTTTTTATGGATGAAATGTTGAACAGGGCTTTCTGCGTTGTCTGCATAATCTTGCTGACATGATAAACTTTAGTGAAATAAAATATTACGCCTGCGAGGAAAAAAAAACAAAAGGAGGAAAAAGAGCAGAAGTACTAAAAGTCTCCAGACTATTTGTTTGGGAAGTTGTTGGGCATTTGATCCAAATCCCTCAAGATATCAGAACGGGGGAAACAACAGCATAGATTTTGACATTTTAAAAAGGAATTTGAAGGCTTTGGAGAGATTTTTTTTGCTTTAAAAGTTGCCAATTTTGTGAATTTAATGAGCTAACTTGAACACGAGTCGCCTTTTTTTCTGTATTTGCTTCTTGCTGGTAGCTGTGAAATGTTATTCGTGGCCTTCAAACATATAAGAAGCTAAAATTCCCCTTCTTCTAGAATCTTCCTCACGCAGAGAAAGAAATCTGCAGCTGTCTTGAGTTTTTTTCCCCCTCTCCGCAGCTGTAAATCTCACCGCAGCATGTGTGAAAGCCAAAGGCTGCTCCCCGGTCATCCACCTGTTGCACCTTCTGCTTGTTTCTCGCAAGCATTAATCAGCCAATCAGTATTCATAAAACAGGAGCGATAAATACTGGTATTGACAGTGGGAATGTGCGGATGCTGTCGTAGAGGTTTTGGGACTTCCCTGCATCTGCCGCGTGCCCGGAGCCGCAGCAGTGGCGGCAGCGGCGCTGGCGTTTTAATGACAGGGAAGTGAGTTTGGTTGGATTTTTATGGTGGAAAATTACTGGCAGCCTCTCGGCCCCGCCCCTCTCCTTATGAATGAGAGTTTACACAGGCAGCAAGGCAAGTATGTGGAGGTCATTAAGGAAACGCTAAGCTGCCAGACGGCTCGACACAACGTGATATCTTCAGCTTATCTTCAATTACACGTTTAAGTCTGTCTGTCTCACTTTCAGCTGAATGAAATCTTTCAAAGTTCTTCTCAGACTCGCCGTGCTTTGCACGTTCAGCTCACTGCAGGCCGATACAGCTTACCAAAGGCGCGTCTTTTTGTGCTCGAACCAGCTGATGATCTCCTCCAGTGTAATCTACAGTTTACATCTGTTATTGTCTCTCACTGTTTTCCTCAGAGCCTGTCGGAGCAAACCCCCTCCGTCTTTCCCAGTTGTCCCCTGGGCCATTTCTGGGAATATTTTTAATCTCTGAAATCAAAGTAGGGTAATTGATAGGGATGTGTGGCACAAAGGGGAAAGCAGTTTAGTTTGAAGTTAAAAAAAAAATAAAAAATTTAAAAATGGCCCAGCCTGCGTCACCCTCTTTTTTGTTTTGTTTTGTTTTCTCGTGTTTTTGTGATCGGATGCCAGAAAAAGAAAAAAAAAGCGGGAACAAAAAGAGAAAAGAGGAATAACCGTCCCCCAGAGCAGAAAAGGTGTGAGAAGACTCGCTTTTATCTTAATAACCCAAAGGAAGCTATTTAGTTTCGCAACACGCAGCCTGCAGCGCTGAGCTTAATCTGTTTTCACTTCTTTCTGTGTTTGAGATGTCTTTGCAGTTTCTCGTGAACAGAAAGCACTCTAACTCATCCTGAACAGTTGATCTTTTTCAGCCAAAGCATCACCGCTCTGGCTGAAGTGAATGGGAGTCATTGTAATCCCTAAATGATTGGTTCGAGATGGCTCAAAGTAATGAGTCTTTTCAGGGTTCCCAGGGTTTGAGATATTGACTTCAAACTAAAATATTCTATTAAAAGTTTTAAAAAAACAAACAAACAATGAAGAGTCAAATTATAATTCGTCCTTTCCCCTTTAGCTTAGCTCGACACAGTGAGGGCCACATACAGCTTACATTGATCTTAAGTGTAGAGAAGTTTAACTACACCTTAAATTTCTGATATATCTTAATATAAGAAAAGGAACTTCAAGAATATGTCTCGGTTTTCCACATAATAAAGAAATGCAGCTGTAGTAAATGAAAGAAATCCGTCAGCATGAATCTTTGGGCTTAAACTGTAAGAAATAAATGTGTATAACTTGAGACTAATGGAAAAAGTTCTGATATTCTGAAATAATGTTTCTGTTTTTCGTTTATCTGTTACTTATTTACTTTGGCGTTGTATGAATGACCTTGTGGGAGGTCTTTAACAGCGGTAAAAGCTGCAAAACTTATTAAAACACATTTAAAAATCCAATATTTATACCCTCCTTTACATTTTTCAAAGCTGTCCATTGGAGTCTTTGCTGGGCTGATTCAATAATAGAACACAGTTTAAGAATCAAAACAATCTCTGTCCATCTACACCAGGGGTGGGCAATTCCAGGCCCCGAGGGCCGGTATCCTGCAGGTTTTAGATCCCACCTTGGGTCAACACACCTGAATCACATGATTAGTTCATTACAAGGCCTCTGGAGAACTGCAGGAGCTAATTTAGCCATTTAAATCAGCTGTGTTGGTTCAAGGACACATCTAAAACCTGCAGGGACACCGGCCCTTGAGGCTTGGAGTTGCCCACCCCTGATCTACACCAACACGACCACTGTAAACCAAATGCAGAGGCGAGGGC
The DNA here is from genome assembly GCF_057381915.1 of Diplotaxodon limnothrissa. Taxonomy (NCBI): domain Eukaryota; kingdom Metazoa; phylum Chordata; class Actinopteri; order Cichliformes; family Cichlidae; genus Diplotaxodon; species Diplotaxodon limnothrissa. The sequence goes on along the minus strand of NC_140617.1, from coordinate 26,640,979 downwards.
TGCAGAAGAACAACAACAATATTAATGACTAGGTACCAGCGATTTCTTTCCTCTGATTGTTGATGAAACTTAGTATTGGCAGTTGGTGTAAAGTAAATCCACAACATGCTGGAGTGGTGCCAGGAGCATTGCTGCCAGGAAGGAAGTTGTGGTTTTGGGTCCAAAAAACTTCCGTGAATTTTCAAAAGGTATTTGAAGTTCAGGACTAGTGTTCAGTAAAAGCTAGGAATAAACATGAGGTAAGTTCCTGATGAATAATTAACTTTTCTTTTAGAAAAACAAAAACAAAAAAATACCAGTCAACAAGTCTGTGTGTTCATACCAAACACGACGCAAAGTTTTGTCAACAGTTGCAGCAGATAGCCATGAATATTTGTCCTCAACAGCCAACAGAACGAGGAAGAGTACAACAGATAGCTGGAATCAAGGTGCACAAACAAATTTCAACAACTCACCTGTCTATTGAGGCAAACCACAGCATCTCCAGCTGCCCTCAGACAGCCTCAGCGAGCTTGTCTTTGCGTAGAGGTTCATCATTGGCGTCGCAGCATGCAGTGGATTGTTTACCTCTATCTGCTTGGCCCACTGCAAACTTGTATCAATCAGTTTCTTAACATTCTCACAAAACCTTAAGTCTTTGACATCCCACAACCACCTTCCAAACCAACTTCACACATTAAGGTAATAATTAACAACATGCCAACGATTAGCAAAGACCTGCTGCCATCCGACACATTAAACCCACCCTGTCTCGATCCACTGATGCCACTGTCACTCCCTGTGATTTTTAAAACACGTGCTTCTTAATGTTAGATCTCTAGAAAATAAAATTTGTGTTATGTATGACACCATATAGCTGGATTTTATGCTTCTAAATGAAAGTGAGCTTGGTGGTAGTGGTAGGTTGGGTTGGTAGGCTCAGTGATGTATAGAGAAACATTTTTTGTTATAAATCTCTTACATTTAAATATTTGAATTTTCAGGTTTAGTCTTTTTTTTTTCTCTTTTTATTGCCAGGTTAGCTAGTTGGTTTGCATCCGATGAACTTTTCAATACAACAGCGTGGGTATCGTCTGCTAACAAATTGACTGTACATGGCGCCGATCTCTTTAATGTCTTTTTTTGGGGGGGGCAATCGTGGCTCAAGAGTTGGGAGTTCGCCTTGTAATTGGAAGGTTACCGGTTCGAGCCCCGGCTTGGACAGTCTCGGTCGTTGTGTCCTTGGGCAAGAGACTTCACCCGTTGCCTACTGGTGGTGGTCAGAGGGCCCGGTGGCGCCAGTGTCCGGCAGCCTCGCCTCTGTCAGTGCGCCCCAGGGTGGCTGTGGCTACAATGTAGCTTGCCATCACCCGTGTGTATGTGAATGGGTGGGTGACAGGTTGTGTAAAGCACTTTGGGGTCCTTAGGGACTAGAAAGCGCTATACAAATACAGGCCATTTACCATTTACCATTTTTTAATGGCTCAAATGAGTAATGAGATGTAGTTTGATAGTAAAGTCTATGTGAGGGAAATGCTGGAACGAATCATTCCAGGAAGGCTCCGCTTCTCAAAAACACCATCACTGCGGACCTCTTCCAAATGTGTGTGTTGTTTAAATTCAGGAAACTAAAAGCTCACACAGAATTTGGGTATTGTATTAATGAATCAGCCATAGAGGTGTGTTTGTGTGTGAGAGATGGTTTACAGTAGGTAATCCCAGCTGTCTATCCTGCTGCATGTTCCAGCAGGATCGACCATGACTCTTTAAATCAACATGAAGCATCAGCAGTTTATCAGAGTTTTACTAATGTGAGGAGCTCAGAAACAGATCAATATCTGACCATAAATCCACACTAAGATTTAAAGTTGAATGAGTCAGTTTGAGTCATTCCTTCCTCCAGTGCAGTCAAGAGAAATGACTCAAAATAAAACTTCAATCACATAAAAACTAGTATTCTTACACCTGAAGCTATGTGTTTAAGTGCAGCAAAGAACATAAAATCTCAAAAGAAATTTTGCTGGGAAAATGGGAAATAGGTGCAGCAATTTATTGAAGCAGTCAACAGAGTTTGTACAATTCTAACAAGCTTGAAAGTCAATATTTGGTGTGACCATCTTTATTCTTCAGTACAGTCTGAACTCTCTTAGGCAGCTTTCTTGTCATTTCTTTAAGTAGTCTTCAGGAATAGTTCTCCAGGCTTCTTGAAGGACATTCAAAGCTCTTCTTTGGATGTTTCTGCCTTTTGTTCTGTTCTCTGTCAACATGATCCCACACTGCTTCAGTAATGTAGAGGTCCGGGGTGTGGACAGGCCAATCCATGACTGATAGTGCTCCACTATTGTTTCACCTGATGTCATGATTCAAGTCAGTGTTAAAGTGGCAAAATGCATAGAAAGGAAGCAGTGGTTCGTGATTTTTGCAAACAGTACCGCATCTCAACTACAATCAGCAGGTTGATCAAAGGAAAACATCGGACTTTGAGCAGCTAAATATGTTCGAGGCTCATTTACCTGCTAACTTTAATGCCAGTCTCTGTCTGACTCAGACCGGGCCTTTAAGATGTGGCTGTGAAAAGTCTATGCCCACTTAAAAGAAAAAGTCTGGTTAAAGTATTTTAACTCCAATGCTGGTGATTTTCTTTTGAGGGAAATACCTGATTTTGTCCTCTGTATGTCAGATTTTATTGTGGTAACTTCATTATTACACCAGCTCCACCATCTTTGACGCACTCTTTCTGCCTCCACGGAGAAAATTTTGCCCCACATAAATGGCAGTAGTTGTATTGATTTTAGAAAACCCACAAATATTCATCATGTCACAGCCAACAGCAGGAGGAGGAAGAGAAGTAACCAAGTTACAGAAACTTGAAGGCTGGTTATTCGGCTCACTTTTTTTGTTCCAGCTGCTCACAAATAGCGATAGTTGAATTATTCTCAACTTGTTTTTGAATCAGTTTCTGTATGCAAAACTTTGCTCTCAAAGACTCACATCAGCAGCTGCAGGTGAAGCTGGTGGAGTTGGGGTTCACTCAGTCAGTCTCTTTGGACCAGAGTGTGAATTGGATCAACTTTGAACTCTTGGAGTTGATTGGAAAATACTGCAAACTAATCCAAATCCAGATCTTCTTTTGCATCGAGTGATTCCATTCATTAATTCATTCAATCATATTGCAGTAGAGTAACTTAGAAACACTGTTATTATTTAGCAACTTACACATGTAAACACGTCAGACTGTAAAGTCTAAATCTGAACCGATTCACTGTCAGCAGAGATTTTAAAGGTATTGTTAGTGACTTGTCAAGCCAGATTATTTAAAACAAAAGGACGATTAGCTTCCAAAAATGTACAGTGTTGCTTTCATTGCTTCCTGTAATAGTCTGGAACAAAACACGGCATTTAGAGAAATATAAAGAAAATCATTAAGAGACCAAACTCCCACTGAGAGGATCTAAACATCCATCAGGATTCAGCTGTGAAGTGGAGTCCATCTGTTTGGGACTCCAGAGAAATGAGCTCATGACTCGTGCACTCAAAGCAAGTTCTCCGGCCCAGTTTTAACCGCCGCGCTTCCTCCACTCGGGTGATCCTTCGCAGCGCTGCTCCTCGTGTTTACATACTTGAGCTCCTGCAGATGAAAGCGGAGCCGGCGCCTCCTTCCAGCTGGTTCAGACATGTCGGTACACTGGCCGTCCTCGCCGCTGGGTCCAAACACCAAAACAATGGCTCTTGGTTGTGTAATCTCCCTGCACGCTTTAACCCTTCCGTGCGCTGACTGTGCACAACAGGTGAAACTAATTTGGTGTCAGGGAGCATGGTACTCCAGAAAAATGATTGAAAACATTCCCCGGTGTGCATTTCTAAAGCAGGCACACCTGTTTTTGCAGATAAATTTAAACAACCGCAGGAGTGTAATGCAGTTATCCCTTTGACTCATGTTTTCCTTATTTAAAAAAAAAAAAAAATTGCTGATGTCAAAACAGATTTCCACATTTTGAGAAAAATAACAGCATTTTGTCCACATCTACCTGCATGTGACTCAAATGTTGCTTTATTAGGAACAACTGGGAGAAAATGTTTGGACTTTCTGATGCTCTCTCTTGGTTTTATTTACTTCACCGTGTCTTGTACCGGAGGCGAAATCCCTTTACCCTCATTTTGGATATTTAGCAGAGTTTTCCTGTTATTTCAAGACAGAATTGGATATTTTTTGCGAAAAAAAGACCTCCTCATCGCCTGTTTCACATGGAGGCCAAAGATCTTGATTTATTGTCTTATTTGAGTTAAAATGAGTGTAAGACTGAACCTCAGGTTTTCAATCATTCTCTTGTAAATATTTCTGAAGATGAAGTCACATACAGCTTAAATCAGTTTAAATCAAATATTTAAAACCAACTGTAGATTTCTTAGTGTGTAGAAACTTACGGGGGGGAAAACAAAACCTTCAATCTTTGAGCTGCCGTTGTTGTTTACATCGCTGGGCAGTCTGGGTAGCGATGTCAAATGGACCCTACAGCAGGATAAACATCATTCCATGTTTTCTTCATCCTGTGCTAGTCGAACCCGAGTGAAACATAACCGAAGAAGAAAACATAGTGGACATTACTCAAGCTGCACATCAACATGAAGACAATCACAGAGGCCGCTTGGCGAGTTTCTCGATTGGTATCTGCCTCCATCATACGGCCCTCCTTTACTTTTTTATCATGTCCTTTTGTTTTTCATGTGTCAACTTGGTCTGTAGTTAGCGGCTCAAGAGCATCTGCCCTCTGAGTAGCTGCGTTGGTCTGAGGAGGAACCACTGACTGCACAGCTGGATGACTGGAGGGGCAGATTTTCACAGCCTGTCGTGATCAAGGCTTTGGTTTGTACCCAGCAGGAGAACATGTCATATTTCCCATCTTAACTTGCTACCCCAGGTCGTTTAAGCTCAGGACAGAAATGCAAATAGCACACAAGTATTTAGGTCTTTGCATTTTCCCATCTTTCTCATCTTCTTATCTTAAGCCTCAGTCAAAGAGACCTAGAGGCCAGCTGGCAATCCCCTGGCAAGCTCCTGTTGCTGGAAAAAAAGTGTATTTGGCAAGTGGTTGTAGCAGGTTGCTGGCAGTCGCTAGCATGAAAATGGTCATGAAGAAGTATACGTTGCTATGCTGAAAACCTTTCTGCAGGTGCTTTAATCGCTAGCAGATTGCGCGGTGACCTGTAGTTTGCACGGAAGACTGCAAGCCTCTGCAAACTACTCACCAGGCGGGAATGAAACTGTGGAGATGGAGACACTTAAGCTTCTTGAAATATGCTGGCTGCAGCGGTTGCAGGTGAATGTTTACTGTTTGCTCTTGTGTCACAACCAGCAACTTCCAACAGCCGCTCGCCAAACGGTTGGGGAATACACCCATTTTTTCCCATCTGAGACCGCGAGCACTGAGCCCTCTAAGCTGTCAATATCACTTGACTTTTTTCTTTCTGAGTGGAAATTAAAACCAAAAGTAACATACTGTTGACTTTTTAGGATTGTGAGCTTGTGTCTTCGATCTTGTCATAATACGTCCTATACAATGAAAGTAGGTCTGGGGTTAAGTTAATACCCACCTCTTTTTAAAGAAAGCTTCTTTGAAATGGTACTGCTAAAACTTAATTTGAAAGGTAAAGGTAGTGAAACAAAACTCTAATCTTTACCCTAGACATGCTGGTGGTGAGCTGGTGGATGTTAAGAGGCCTACAAGTTGAAATAAGAATCAGAATCAGAAAGACTTTATTTATCCCCAAGGGGCAATTAAGATACAACAGAGCAGCACGACGTTGAAGATAAGGACAGGGCATAAACAGGCAATAATAATAATGGTGAAGCTGAATTGTTTCTAAATGCTTCATTATGTATTAAATAAGAACTGGTTTAGATGCTTAAAACCTTGGAGTGATTAACAAATTCAAGCAAAGTGACACAAAACCCCCCCGCCACCCCCTCCAGCTGTTTGAAGGTAGCACATCATGTGCTTCCCATGATGTGCTACCTTGAAGCGATCCATGTGTGCAGCAGTTCTCCAGTGAAATATTTTTAGACGTGTGCTGTTTATTTTTAGGAGCCGCTTTGGATTTGGCAAATAAAACCTGTCGCCCGCCCGTCCCCCTGCGCGACGAAAGGAAGGGAAGGCGAGAGATTCCTGGTCTCAGACGGACAGATCTATAGCGCTCGTGTTTGGTTTTTGGCACATTTGCCCAGAGATAACAGCCAGAAATGAAACTCCAGAGCTATATATTTACTTTTGGTAACGCTAACAGGAAAAGGATGCAGGTCTATCTGCTTCCCTCTGTTTCATTTGTAACTCAGAGTACAAGAAGTAAATCCAATATAGTGTATGTTAAATGTAAAACTGGAGGTACAGATTGTAGTGCCTCGTATCTGAAGATTCAGCCTATTGCTTTCCAGAAAGTAAATAACAAGAACAGCTTATAATTAATAGTTTGAATTCTACAGGATTTAGTGCTTTTCTCTGTTTAATCTCAGATGGAGGGTGTTTGGGTTTTGGACTCTCTGATACATTAAAGATGCTGATTTTGAGGCTCTGGGAAGTCGCACCATACAATTTGAATATTTTTCTGACATTTCAAAGAGGAAAAAAATATTTGTTAGCTGTAGCTCTTGTAATGATTATGAAGGAGTTTACTTTACAAATCGCTGCGTCTTGGAAGGCCACACGCTGGCATCTGTCCAGTTTTCTGTTGATATATCGAAATGACAGCTTTAATAAAGCACCAGTGCAAATGAAGCCCCACAGGACGCCACAGCGAGATCCCACGGACTAGTTTCCATTGCGGTCGGCGTGACGTAAAGAGGGGACGCTGGTTTGGACGAGCGTTTGTACTTATGGGTTATGCCCTGTCAAGCTTCGACGACTGACGGAAAACAAGCTTTCCTGCAGCATTCCCAGAACTCTTTTCTTCCTAACCAGCAGTGTTTACTGACACAAAGTCACGCTCGGTTGATGATTTCCTAATCCCGATTCTGTGACGATGCCATCCAGAGGCTCTGTCACTCTGTCTGGGGACAAGCAGCTCCCCTCTGGTCCCATTTTGGACCGTTTAGTCCAAAGTCTCTTTGTTGAGGCCGAGCCAGAGTTTACATTGGACGGTTTCATTCCAAAACACTATAAATCTATTTAGGAAAGAAAATGGATGCCTCATGTCTGCTGCTCAGTGTTAATTAAGAAAAACATCTTGTTTTGTCGTCTGAGCGTTGCCGGTCGGAGCTGCAGGGTATTAACATCTGATTTTGATGTCAGTTTGGCAGAAAAGGTGTCTTTGCTCTTTCAGAAGTTTGGTAAGGATTCCAGTCTCGGTTCAGAGAGTTCGCATTGATCTGAGATTTGTTTAGTGACCTGATGTGGAGGTCCTGCTTGGTTTCACGAAGAGATGGAAAACACCTGGGTGGTGAGTTTGCCTCAGGCAGACATTCAATTTTTTTTGTATGAAATGTCAGCCAAAGCCGGCAAACATGTTTTCATTTTGGGTTTTGGGTAAAAGTGTGAACAGGTCCAGAATATTTCGAGTATTTATTGGGATAAAATGCAGAGAGTATTGGGTTTAAATTGGAGCTGTTGGTCTTTTTCTTTATTCTCTGTCATAAAGACTGTTCCAGTGATGGATGCTGATATTAATCCTGGCCCGAATTTCATACCTTGTACATACCTTGACCTCTATCAGACCGAGATATGTACGAGTAATGCCTCAGACTTCACACTGCTCTGAACGCTGAGTTTCACAGGTTTGTTTCTGCTCTCAGCTCTGTTTGATGTCACAGAGAAGTATAGAAGCCCCGCCCACCTGCTGTTAAAACCTTCTGCCAATTACGAGAAGGTCGAGGAACTAATGATGGCTTCTTTTTGACAGAAGATGAACTTTTGATTCCAATCTTGACTTCTGACACGTATTAACCCAAGATAATCAAAGTAAAAATGAATTTTCTTTCAGCACCATCAACTTTCCATTAATAATAACAATAATGGATTGCATTTATATAGTGCTTTACAATTCCACTATTCATTCTCACATTCACACACTGGTGGAGGCAGCTACAGTTACAGCCCCCTCTGGCCAACACCAGTAGGCGGAAGGGTAAAGTGTCTTGCCCAAGGACACAACGACCAGGACAGAGAGAGCAGGGGGATCGAACCGGCAACCTTCCGGTTACAGATGAGCTTCCCAATTCCCTGAGCCACGGTCGCCCCATTACTTTCCCTAAAAGGCCAGATTCTCTCCCCTTTGGGCTGCGGCCAAGCTACTGTCCAAAATTAAAAATCTGGAGCTGGAAATGACTGGAGTTGGGCCACTCGGGCACCCAGGAGCAAGAATATAGACCTTTAAAGAACATTAAAGTTACTACCAAACGGTGAAAACTCTTTCTCTCAAGTCAAGGTCAGAATAGGTTTCTGAGAACAGGAAGTGCATCATGTCAGCAGAGGAGGCTGCTCAGGAAGTAACCTGTTGTATGAGTTTGATAAAACAAAGAAAGAAGCATAAATAATGATTTCTGACCTGCTGCACTTACTGTAAACACGCTGAAGTAAGCCGGTTACAGCCGTGCACGGAGACGTGCCATCTGACTACCTGCATAACCTGATCTGTGCATGTGTTGTGAAATGTGAGCTTCGTGTGTCACTAATGATGCGTATTTTTCTTTTGCTTTCTCTTTCATGTCCCTCGGCCGCCCTCCCCTGGTACAGGTAAGACCCTCATGAGTGTGTTTAGCTCCAGTAGTCGTTGACCTGTTTAGCTGAGAAGCTGCAGCCCTACATTTCATTGTGTTCATTGTGTAGCTCAGCATTATCAGTAGTTGTGGTAGTAGGAGTACTTGTAGTACTAGAGTTTGGCTGCAGTCGTGCAGCCGTGCATAAACAAACCCGACCGGCCGGTTTGACTGCATTCACCCCTGACACAGAGACACTGTGTGAGCGTCCTCACATGTTCTAGCTTTTTAAAGCGTGTGTGATATACCTGAGGTTCTACACATTGAAAGGATTACTTCTTCTTCTTCTCCTTATTTTCTCTGTGCCTGAAACCTCCGCAGTCCTTTTTGTAGAAAAACTGACAAAAAACCCTCTGCTCACTTTGGAACCTTCTCATAATTACATGATCGGATGCTGCGTTTACTGCTTTTTTAATGATTGGAATGACTAGCTGTCCTTGTCTGCAGCTGGAGTGTAATCTGGGTTTAATGCTACAGTTGCATTTACAGTTTAGGAAAACAGTGGCTGGAGACCGCGGCATGACCAAAATTGTTCTGATAGTTTAGAATGAACCTGCGATTACACTGCTTTTGAGACAGTCACTTCGAAGACGGCGGCGTCTAGTCATTTTCCATCGTCAGAACGACTTTATTTCATGAAGAGAGTAATAAAAGTGCAATAAGACAGACCCAGTCATGAATAGGGTCAAGTTGTAATCTGTTTGTGATTTGTGGGGATTAAATGTGATAAATCATCAAAAATTGCAAGTCTTTTCCCATCTAGATGGACATAAATTCATATGAACTGCTTCCTTTCACAGTCCAGCCAAAGCCTCATAGATTTGAAACTGAAAAATTCCTCCACAAATAGTGACGTAGTTGCTGGAGGACTGTGATTTCACTGTTAAATGACATGGGCGTTTGTCAACCTTTCTTTTAAACAGAAATATAAGCAGAGTACACGAGCTGGCAACCCGACGAGCTGTCTGCATTTATTTAGTTCTTTGCAAACCTTCATCACTCTGTCTGAGAGTGTCAGACAGTAATTCTTTGGAGGCAGGATGCCTCCTTTCAGGAAAACTCGACAATCACCAGTGCAGTTACTAGGCAGACAGATTTTTCGAGAGCTGATTCTTTACAAGTAGTGGTAGTCTAATTCTTTGGGGTTGTTAGCCTGCTTGTCTATCGATACTGTTTATCAGTTTCACTTGCACTTGTGCTATATTCCGCTGATTTCAGTGCGTGTCCTGGACGAGGAAAATAGTGTCACATTACGTTACTTGTGCAAACTGCATCCAGGACAAAAAAGCACAACTTTGGCTCTTTTTGAACACTTGCACAGACAGCATGCTAACACTAACCTAGCCAAGAACCCAGAGTGACTTTAGTGAATGCTGACCCCAGCCCAGCAGCCAGACCCCGAACTTCAACAGGTAACAAACTGATGAGCAGTCAGACTGCATCCTCTGTTTCTACCTGCTCATGTTTCTAAAGGAGAATCACCATGGCGATCGCTTTGAAGTCTCGTTGAGCTAGTTTCATCTTTGCTTTGTGCTTTCGGCTTTGTATTCATATCTAAATACTAAGAGAAAGGTCATATGTGTGTCCCTATTAGGATAGGGATTTCCATTTGTATGTGGGGCTGTAGCCTGTAGGTTTATATTGTTAACTAGTATTTATGTGACAGTGTATTTCAGTGAATAGTGTAATCATTTACTTTAACCTGGGAGTAATTAAGTAAAGCAATATGTGTCATATGTGTAATAAAATAATTACTTTTTTTGAGTACCACCCCCCACAGTGATCACAACAAAGAGCAGAAATACCCCCAACATGCACAAACATTTGACCGAACAGCATGCAATTAATTTAAATGAATGCGATGTCTTTGATATCCTGCTTAGAGATCATAGTGACTTATAGGAGAACCAATGAGAACCCAATGAGAACCAATAAGGAATCAGAATCGCTAAATTCTTATCAATTCCCACTTCTACTTCCCCTTTGCCTTTGCCTTGCCAGCGGAGCATTTTTGCACCTTACACAAAAGCCAAAACTTAGTCAGAGTTTAGAGCAACTTGAGCCAAGCTAACTGATAGCGAGAATCAACAGGATCTACAGTATGTAGAGGAAGTAAAACTTTCAAGGTTTCTGTGGGTGAACCTGTAAAAGGATTATAAAGTCGCCTTTGTCTCGAGATCGCTCACAGCCTCTTACCTGGTTAGCTTCAGTTCACTCTCACACTTCCTGTGCAGGGCTGTGCAGGTTTGCAGAGGCATGGGAACGTCCTGCCGCCTGCTCCTGTCTTCGCCCCGTCCACACCTGCAGACATCCTGTGGTGGAGACAGGCTGGCGGGACACCATAGTGAGCCAGGCTTTACAATCAGAAATACTGTTGAGTCAGGGCCTGTTACGTTCAATAGCTGATTTTTAAGTTAACGAATTGCTGACCAGAATAATAACGATTGCAATATCTGCTATTATTGAGCTGCCTTATGAGCCTTTGAAAGTTGTGACAATAAGACGATAGAGCAACACTTTACAAGGTGCGCCACATACGGCTGACCTGTGAAACTCACTTTTCTGACGTGGTAAAGAAGTTAAGTTACACATTCAGATCTCTAATCCTAACATTTTCTACATAAAGATTTTCTGCGTCTGTCATCACTCACTCTTTGCATAGAAAATGTAACAAATAAATGTGTAAAATTACAGAAAAGGTTCTGGTACCTCACAGGCCAGACTTTCCTGTAATTATAAAGCAGACAAAATGTCATGGTTTTTTTTGAGTGTGGATCTTTTTTTCAAGATAATAAAAAGCTTTAAAACTTATAAAGACACAATTAAAGTCTAAAACTGATGCCCTCCTTATGTTTGACACTTCTGTAATAGAGGCTGTCTTAAAGAGTTCACTTATTTCCTCATTATCCTTGTTTATCAGAGCCCATCCCTTCTACTGCTGAGTTTAATGTCCTCGCCTCAACCTGTTGGCCCGTTACTCAGAAAAAAGTCAGCAAATCTTCCTAGAAAACATGACTGAAATGCATATTTGCATGCATCAAGGGTTTGGTAATGTCTCTGTAGTGTTTTTCTTATGTATACACTTTGGGTTTTTCCTCTTGGTTCACCTTCTGCCACCAGTTCCTCTCCGCCCACAAACATATAGAGTCAAAATGCAAGAATTAATGGAGAGAAACAACTCCAGCAGGCTTCACTGACACCTTCGATCACTATTTCCTCGCAGAAATTCAAACCAAACCCAATGCTTAATCCAAAGAGAATGATTATAAAATAGCCTCTTAAGAAGATCAGGTGTCTCGGCTCCAGACGCTTTGTCTGCAGCTGTGATCAGAGGTGGACAATATGTAATATTTAATAAATATTGGCTCTGTGTATTAGATTTCCATGTTATTCACAGCTGTGCAGATGTGCAGTCTGGATTTGATTCTGCCTGAAGAGCAGAACCAAAACACTGATGTTAGAGCACTCTGCTGCCTGGTGGTTGAAGTATTCCTGCCTAACTCGGTTTTTACATCCAAGCTGTTCATTTAGTTCTGAAATAGTCAGTTATTGTGAATATATTATGGAAAAGATTCAAACTTCAGAGCGGGTTCCTGCTCTGAGCGAGCTTAAAATAGAGAATAAGGAAGTTCTATCAGATCTTAAACCCCCTCAACCCCCACAAAGTTTCTGATCTGATTCACGATGATATAATTCTGATTCATGTGTGCTTTTCTAAGGAGCTCAACCTGAGTCATTTCAGTAATTTAGTGAGAAATACTCACTCACTTTTTCCTGCTCAGAGCGCTTCACTTCTGTCAAAGGTGAAAACTGCTCGTGCACATCTGCAGCAGTGCCGCAGTGCATCTGTAACCCACGTCTGCCCAAAAGCCGCCCAGCTTCGATGGAAATAATGAACCAGTGCTGGCACTTACGTTAGAGAGAGTGTTTCACCACAGTGGCAGCTCAGAGCCACCACTTCCGCCTCGTGGCGCCCGCAGCCAGTGGCATCACCCGAAAAAGAAAAAAGAAGAAGAAGAAACGCAGCTCGTTTGAGGGATTTAAAGACGCAGTGTTAAATTTAAAAATATTATGTTTGGAGTATTTATTTTTCTTTTTAACATTTTAAATGTGGTTATTTTTCCATGTTTTCTATGAGTTTTTATTTTTTTCTTTTAATTTTCTTTTTTAATTTCATTTCTTTTTTGTATTTTTTATGTATTATTTTATTTTTGTAATTTTTTTCTATTTTTTAATTCATTTTTTCTTACTTTAAAAAAAAAAAAGGATATTAGAATATAATAGGTATATTTTTAATTGTTATAGGGCTCAACAGCTCGTCTAACGTGTTAAGGATCCCTGGTTCAAGACAGAAACAGGAGTCCATGAGAGGTTTACTTCAGGAAGGGCACCTGGCGTAAAATGCTGCCAAATGGTGGACTTATCTGCTCTGGGGACTCTGTATGAATAAGGAAGCAGCTGAAAAGAGACATTTTCCAGTGTAGAGAGCAAAAGGGCAACATAACCATCAAGAGAGAAAAATAACATAACAGTTAACCTCTTCCTTAAGCTAAAATGTCATCAGAAGGTCAAATGAAAAACCTTTCCACTGCTGTAAGGAGAGCCTGAACTCTTCAGTCCACCTTAAAGATTTCTGACTGACACTCACAGGGAAACGCTGCGGGGAAGAGGGCGTTAATGATGTCACTTTGCGGAAGCTCCTCGGGGTTTCACCGCCCACCGCCGGGCTGAGACAGGAAGCTGCTGAGGTCTGCTGGGTTTTCCTCTGATTCACGCGTCTTTAAAATGACGCGGCAGCAGCTCAGAGAAGGCCTGGCAGTACCGGGAAAGCGATCTTCACCTCATTTGGCTTGCAAATGCGGCAGACAGTCGGCGAACGGACGGTCAGGCTCGAGTGGCCTTTGTCGGGCCACTCGAGCCTGTTTTGAGATAAAACCCTTTGTCGGGTTTTATCTCTGTGGGGAAAGGCTGATGAGGAGTGCAGTTGAGTGGGCGGACTGTGGCATGTGTGTATTTAATTTAGTCTTCAATAACTCTGATAAAAGAAGCACGCGCATCAAAGACAGACCATCAAATAATCCGTGTTTTTACACAAAAAGTAGCGCAAACGGTCCACAGTTTGTTGTAGCCTAACGTGATGATCCTAGCTACTTTCCAGCATTTCCTGGCTGCACCATGCTATGCTTTCACTGCACTCACAGTGAAAACATAAATCTGAAGGTGGGCAATGCTTTTAATGTGGAAATTATGGGGGAAGTGTTTATTTGTGGCAGTGTGAAGAGTGGAAACCCAGGCTGATAATCCTGGAGTAAATTAAATAAATATAATGTCAAAATTGACCACAAATGCTATTCTGTTATTACAGTATATTTTATTTATAGAAGCATTTTTCAAGTTAATTAAAACATTTCCTTTTACACTTTTTTTTGTATTTTTTTGGGATAGTATTTTTTGTAATTGCATTTATTTATTTTTTATTTACTTTTTAAAAAATGTTTTTTTTGGAATATTTATTTTTCTTATTATATTTGCTTTTTAAGTGAAAGGTTGCTGGTTTAATTAATGCCGGCTATACAAATCCCGTTGGTGTTACGGTATGAAGCTACCCACTGTAGCGACCTCTAGTGGCAAGGGAGCAGCTGAACGTAGCTATGAGTAATAATTTTTTTATTTTCACATGGTATTATTTTTGTGTATGTATTTGATATTTTTTTAATATGTGCTATTTTATTGTATATATTTTTGTTTTGTAATTGCAGACATTTAATTTTTTTCTTTTATTTTCGGATTCATTTTGCATTTCTACAGTATTTTTATGTTAGTTTTTAACATTTAGTATTTCGTGTATTGTAATATTTTTATTGCTAATTTTTTACATGTTTGTAAAATATATTTTTTTAATTTTCAAAAAGTTGTTTTACAGTTTAATTTTTTGGTTTTTACATGTTTAGTTTTGGGGTTTTTAACATTTAATTTTTAAATTATTTTTGTTTGATATTTTTATTACATGCATCATGCATGCAACATGCATCATTATTATTATTACTATTATTATTATTGGTCATCCAGTCAAGAGCAGTTTCCTCGCGTCTCTGTGTTGCTGTGAAACTGATCAAAGAAACTGTCTGAGAACACAAAAAAATGAGGATGATGTCGAGAACGAGATAAAATGGGTGAAAGAGAGAATATCTGGCAGAGGAAACGTATCACTCCGACATGATCAGACACACACACTGCAGAGAGCAGATTAAATCCAGCCGTCCTCTGATCCAACTGATAGAGTTTCCATGTAAAGAACACACACACACTGCCAGCAGCAGTCGTGTTTCTGGGTGTGTGTACTTGCAAACTTTTCACTTTTCTGTGTGTTCTTAGTTTTTCTCACATGTTGCATTGCATCTCTGTACGCGTGCACGCACAAGCCCAGCAGCCCACACCTCCTGTGCTCGGTTCGGTTCTAACCTGTTGGTCGGGTTCTTGTCAGGAGTGAGACCTCCTTCTGTTCAGTCCAGGACAAAACGGCGGAGAAAATCCCCACTCCTCCTCCTCCTCCCCCTCTCCCCTGCTCCTCTTTCCCTCTCGCTCTCTTGTCTAAATAAACTCTTTACACGCAACTCTACTGGCTGCCTGCCGAGCCCGCCTGTCAGTCATCACTCGGGGTTGAAGCCAGACTCCAGGCGCAGATACTCTGTGACATGTTTACTGACTCGATTGCTGACTGAGTAACAGGTTTACTGCCTAACAGGCTCGCCTGTTTAGCGACTGGTTGACACAAAAGCATCCATTTTGATCCGCTTCAGCCTGGAAAGGCACCCAAGTCAGACGGGATCAGAGTCCGAGCTGGAGTTTTCAGCTCGCCGGTTGAACGGGTCACTCTAACGAGGCTTTACCGGATTAAAATTATAGCTGCCACCGGCAATAATAACAATTACACAGTCTCCGCCGCTAACACTTGTGGTTGTCACCATGTTTCTGCATCAAGACAAATTTCTGCAGTGAGAAGGGGGCGAATAAAGTGAGATCTGAAATGTGCCCTGTGTAAGCTCATTATTTCTGCCAAATTCCTGACACTCTTTTTCTGGGGTTTGATCCTCCTTTGAGACCCGGCTAGAAGTCATTTAGGTGTTTTTTTTTCCCCCCTCCGAGCTGTGGTGTACAGTTTGGTCTGGTGCATGGAGGAGAGTGGAAAACATAGAGAAGCAAATTAACCCTGATAGTGAGTGTTCTCTTAAATTTGACCATTTTTGAACTATGTTTGGTGCAGACAGAGAAGCTTTACCCCAACTTCCAGCACGATTACTCAGCGGTGGAGGAGTAAGATGTGTGTACGTGTGTGTGTGCGTGTGTGTGTATGTGTGCGTGTGTGTGTATGTGTGTGTCAGAGGGAGAGGTGGGGGAAGAGGGGGGGGGGGTTTCCTGTCCTCAATGAGTCCATGGCACGACAGCGATAAGAGCACCGGAGCTACATTATGCTTCAAACTCCATTACAGATTACAGTGTGTTGCCCCCCCTCGCTGCTCCTCATTCTCCCCCTCTTCCTCCCACCTCTCACCTCACCCTCCACCTCCCATCTCCTTCCTCTCCAAAATCTGTACCTTTAGCCTCCCTCTTGTATCCACTTCCTGCCCTCTTCTTTTTCCCATCTAGCTTTTCCTTCGTCTTAGACCTCCCTCTTTCACCTCCCTTTAACTCCTTGTTCTCTCTGTCTCACTTCCTACCTTTCTTTACACCCCCCCCCCCCCCCTACTTTTTCCCAGCAGCACCTCCTCCTCAATCCCCAAATTCATTCCTCCACTATTTTGCAACTCTCGATCTCCATCTTTCACCTCCCTTTACCATCTTCTTCCTCCGCCTCTGCTTCTCACTTTTCACTCTTTTCACTCCGTCCTCCTTCTCCTCCTCTTACACCTCTTTTTACATCTCTATCCTCTTCCTCACCCCTTATTTCCTACCTTATAGTTTCTCCTTTATTCTCACAGTGTCTCCTCCTCCTCTTCTCCTCCCTTTTACAAAACTTGTACCTTTAGCCTAGGTGCTGTTTCAGCCTACCTCTATCCCCACCCTCCTCCTCATCTTTCTTCATCCAGCTCGCCTCCTTCATTCCTGCACACCTTTACATTGTTACTCCTATTTACTGACCACCTTTGGACCCCCTCCTCCTCTCTTTGTACCTCCTGTTTTCTTACATGTCCTCCTGCTTGGTTCACCTGCAGTTCTTCCACCATCCCCTTACTGCGCTGTCCTCTATCTTCTCTTTCCTCCTCTTCCTCCTGATTCCCAAGGCCTATACCTTTGACCTGCCTCCTGCTACCTCCACTTGTCCTTCACCATACTCCTTACTCCTACTATGTTGGTGCCCCTTCCACTTCCATCCACCCCAACCCCAAACCTTCTTCTTCCTTCTTACACCCCATATCTCCCTCTTTCTCGTCCTTCCTACTTCTCAGTCCCCCCCCCCCCCCTTTACATTTTCTTACGTTGTTCTCCTCCTCCACCCATTCCTCACCTCCTCTTCCTCACCTCCTCATTAGAGTCTTCTGTATAATAGCATTTAGCAGCTCCCACTTGGACAACATGCAATCATGCAAACCATTCAAAACACAGTGGAGGCATATCAGACTCTTTGGCAGCTGTTTCTATTGTGTGTGTGTGTGTGTGTGCGCGTGTGTGTGTGTGTGTGTGTGTGTGTGTGTGTGTGTGTGTGTGTGCACTCACACAATAATCATGCTAAATGCCCCCCCCCCCCCCCCCCCCCCCAATCTTTTCCTCCACCAGCCTCCTTCCTTTCCTTTCTCGGCTCAGGATGCTGGAGGTTGAAAGTTCGCACGCGAGGCTGAGTGTGTGTGTGTGTGTGTGTGTGTGTGTGTGTGTGTGTGTGTGTGGTTTGAAAATAAGCAGCAAGTATGGCAAAGTAGCCGTATTTCCATGAGCTGTGCTGAAGTGAGTTTTCTCTTTTTCTTTCTTTCATGACTCTACATTCTCTGTAATCTCAAAGTTTCATCAGTGTCTTTTATTTTAATGTCAGCTTTCACTTTGTAAGAATAAGAAGCGGTTCTGTCTCTTTCGCTTGATAAGCTTGCATAGATTTATTTTAATTGTGGCTAAAACCCCGTACCTCGAAACATTCATTGTTACTCAGAACAAAGTGACCGATGCGACAGTGAGGTCAGTTATTCTCGTTGCGTTCTCTGCTGTTGAGCTCCTGCGTTCTGCTCTGATATATAAACCTGCCTGGAGGCCATTAAGACCTCATATTTTGACTTGGGTGTTTTTTTTTCTGTGCAGTCATGTTGAGCTGCAGTAAATGAGGAGTTATGAGTGAATATTTTGGCCTTCAGATGTGGGAAACCTGCAAGTTTAAGTTACCTGGTTCCAACTGATACCAGTGCCAGGAATAATCCAACGTACATTTATTTAAACACTTTCAAAGGATCAAATGTTAAAATGCATGGCAGAAAGAATCATCTGTTAATTTTGTGACAGCTCTTTGGCACCACCGTCAGACTTTCTTTGGTGTAAATGTGTTGAAACGCACTATATGGACAAAGGTATTGGGCCACAGAGTCTCTTAGTCTTTGAATCAAGCACTTAGTCGTGCAGTCTGCCTTTACAAACATTTTTGAAGGAAGGGCTCGCTCTGAACAGCTCACTGAAGCTAAACGTGGAGCTGTAACAGGATGCCAGTGCTGCAAGTCGGCTCATGAAATTTCTTCCCTCCTCAATGTTACACCATCAACTGCAAGCAGTATTATTTCAAAGTGGAAGTGTTACAGATACAGAATGCCGAGGTAGGCCAGGAGCTTCATGACGTGGGTTTCTATGGATGAGCAGCTGCTGTAGCTGTAATTTAACTAGCCTGGTACTTTAGTCCAGCGGTCTCCAACCTTTTTTGCGCCACGGACCTGTTTATGCCCGATAATATTTTCACGGACCGGCCTTTAAGGTGTCGCGGATAAATACAACAAAATAAAACTAGTACCGGTACCGAAAAAAAGAAGATTTATTCATAACACATGTGAAAAGACCCAGGAAAACAGAGTTAACGATAAAAATGTTAAATAAATAACGCTGAAAACCAATAAAAACCCTGAAAACCATACATTTCACACCTGAGCCTCAACTCTCGCGGCCCGGTACCAAACGACTCATGGACCGGTACCGGTACTAGGCCCAGGGGTTGGGGACCGCTGCTTTAATCCATATAGTGTAGGCACAAGAACCAACACACAACAGTGGAAAAGAGTTCTTCAACTGGCTTACAGTCTTGAACATGAAGAAAATCAGTCCCGTCAGGAGCTCTGTAGTCCAAAGAAGATTATTAAATTCTATCTGTACCAGTTAATATTTTGCTTTGTTCTTGGAGACGATCAGCAGAGAGCAGAGGTGTCAGTGGCAGCAGATGTGACATTCATTAAGCCAGAAACAGGATGAAAAGGAGGAAGTGGAGGGTAGGGGGGGGGGTTGCAAAGTGGCTTGCAGAAACGAAAGTAGCTTAAAATAGTGGACCCTGTGTGAAATTAAGCAGGTTTTAATGAAGTTGGTATAGTTGTTGTTGTTGTTGTTGTTGGAGTATTTCTTAGTTACACTGCAGCATGTGATAATCTAAAGCTACACTTCAGCTATTAGCAGTGGCTCATGGTCAAAATAACCATTTGTTTTACCTGAATCTTTGAATCTCTCCCTTCCTAATTATGTCCCAGCTAGGGCTGGGCCATATCATACCGTTCACGGTAATACCGGTATAATGTTGGGCAACGATAAGAAAATGAAATATTGCAATAGAATATGGGTAAAAGGCGCATGCGCAGTGCCTTTGTTTTCATACGCACATGGCGGCGACGGAGAATGACAAGGGTGAAAGCGGATCGTTGAATGAAACGGATGAACCAGAATTGGTTTGTGAAAATGCTGCGACTTCAGTGGTGTGGAACTGGTTTAGCTTTGGTCCGTCAGACACACAACAAAGCACTATTTTTGGTAGAGCATGCTAGCGGCCGTCGTTATTACCGTGTTTTTTGGAAAATACGGCACACTTAAAATTCATTTTCGGAAAATCGACACTGCCCCTTATAATCCCGTGCGCCTTATGTATGAATTCTGGTGGTGTTTACTGACCTCGAAACGACTTTATGTGGTACACGGCACTCGAAAATCTGTCAATGTTTTAGTACGACTTTGCTAAAGTATTTTGTCTAGTGTCAATTATATCGTCAGTTATATCGTTATCGCAAATTTTCAAATGTATATCGTGATAAATATTTTTGGTCATATCACCCTGTTCTAGTCCCTTCATCTATTTACTTACCATGTTAATACACGTTAATCACCTTCCTCCGTCTCTTCCTCACTTCTCCGCAGCTGGTGAGAAGGGAACAGTGAAGGTATTAAGAGACTTGATTGGACAATCCAGTGTCAGTAATGAACGCTGGCATACCAGGAAAATACCCGGTATGCCAGATTACAAGTCCATCAAAGTATTACTTTCTTTTCCACTAGAATAATCCAGTTTCAAGTTTTTTTGTCACATGTACGGTAAAGAAACATGAAATTCTTCCTTTACTGTCCAGATCAGACGCCAAATAGACAAAAATCCACATATTAAATAGATAAATAAAATAAATGATAACTTATACAGAATGCTACATCAGCTGTATGTGCATTACAGAGCAGTGATTGTGCAATTTTGCATGTGCAAGCTGGGAAAACGTAGACAGTCAACTTAGACAGCCATGGCTATAAACCCCTGTCAGAAGGCAGTGGGAAACAAGGAGTTCACTCAAACATGGATTGTTTTATGAATTATTTTCATCTAGCTTTATAAAAACAGAGTAAATTTGTTTTGTAAGGAGTCTGAATAAATGGAACTCTGTTTGTGTAGTTTGTGTTGTATTTTTAAACTTTTTTTGCATTACTGACATCAGATGATTTTAGATGTCTTTCCTGGATAACGGAAACATTGGAGGAGTTAAAAGTATTAATAGAAGCATCAAGAAATAGCAAGATGAGACTTTTAAGGGTTAAAGTTACACACAGCCTCAGTGAAAGACCGTTTAGTCCAGTCATCATTCTGCTTATCTGTCCTTATTTGCCTTTCTGTCTTGTTGTTTCTTCACCCTGTAAACCTTGACCCGCTTCTCTTCGAGATAAAGCTTAACCTGAACCCGACCCTAACCTCGGGGAGCGCCACGTACCTGCGGTGCGAAGCTCTTCGTAGGCTCAAGTGAGGAATTCAAGCCCTAATCTGACTGACTGAGCCTCGTTTCAGAGCCGCTGAGTGATGAACTTGTCTCCACTGAATAAATATGTGCTGCTTGGGAGATGAACTCCAGAACTCCTGCTGCCCCAACTTTAATGAGTGATTGGTATGATCCCTGTATGTGTGCGTGAGAGGGTGTGGTGTGCAGTATCAGCGGAGGCACCCGGGGTTGACCCTCTGTTCAGACACAGGAATGTAAACGTTGAGATTTCTTCTCCAGAAGCAGCCTTATCATAGCGTGAACGAGGTCAGGGGTTGTAGGAAGAGCAGGTTCAGGGCTAGAGGAGTGTGTGTGTGTGTCTGTGTGTGGTTTCTGAATCCATCACGTCTGCCTGCTCGTATGCATGCGTGATGTAGCGCCACACTTTGCAGGACTGATCCAGAACGCGACCAAACGGCGGGAATCATTTGTCAGTGTCATTCCTGCAGCTCGCTGGAAGATATTATAAAACACAGCTTTCAGAAACCTCTAACATGCGTTACCAAAGATGCCTGCTCTGTTTCTCATGCACTGTTTACCTTTTCCACTGCACATAGTCATGCAAGAAAAAGAAAGTAGATGCTTTTTCACTTCTGACTTTTCATGTATAAGGACATAATGAAAATAATCTGGTCCTGAGCACACTCAGATGAACAACACATGACAGATTACACTGTGTCATTATTTATTTAATTAAAGCTACGCCAGAAATGCAGAAAAACTAAGCGCAAACTATGACTCGGTAGCTTGTAGAACCACAGAGTAATTGTTTTCTGTTTGACTTTATCGGTCTCTCAGATCACTGTGTAGGATTTTTTGGCCCACTCTTCTTTACAAGAAGAGTTCATCGAGGTTTGCTCCTGAACTGAACGGTTGTATTTGCCTAATTTTAAGACATGTGGAGGTTGAGATTACTTTTTGTCCTGATATGTAAAACCTTAGAACTAAAAGAGACCACTATGACTGTATAGTTTCAATAACAAAACTGCACCAATTAAATGTCTGTAACGTATAGTAGCAGAAACAACTGTTGGTACTGCAGGTGTTTGATCTATTTTCAGATGATTCATTGGAGAAAACTTCACCAAGTGCATCTGGGGTAAACTTTCAAGGGTCATATCGTTGTACGAGGCATTGAGACGAGGCTCATCTTCTATGTTAGAGTCAGATTTGGTTGATTTAAAGTTTGATTTAAATATTTGAAATTCAGGACTCGAGTAAAAACTGGCCAATAAAGCTACTGCTTCAGTAGAAGCATGCAGGTATGCATGTGTCCTTAAAGATTTTGATTTGATGAGACATATTGGAAAAAAGATTCTACTCTGTGTATAAACCATTAAAGTAACGATGAGTAAACAGCGCCTGTTTCAGTCCGGTTTGCATGTAATTGGGCTTTTATTTTCTTTCATGGTTGCGACGTCGGCTTGTTTGCCATTTTTCTGTGGATGCGGCCATCAGTGAAATAGCTGTGGTTATCATGCTGAAACTTTAAACCACAAAGCAGGAAGTCACCATAACGACAATGGAGGAGGGGGCAGGAAGAGAAGCAGTTAGAAAACAATATGAACATTAGTGTCAAAATCGGCTATCAAAGCGTTGAGGGCGCCTCAGTGGTAAACAGCTGTTAATCAAAATGATTGGCAGGTTGACACAATCAGTTCTAGAGGTGGAAAGGAAGGTAAAACTTCAGTGAAAAGAAAATAGCATTTCCATTTGTGGTGATTTATATTTACAGCAGTAAGACAGAATAGAGCAGGCATCAATCAACCAGCAGAGCCGGTGAAAGTGGGTTGCAAAGCTGCTTGCAGATGCAGCAAAAACTCTGGGCAGGCTGTAGCATATTAAGTTGCATGGCCTTCATGATATTTGCCAAAAGGAAGCGCAGAAGGTTATCCAGGTGAGCTTTTTTTTAACTATAAAGTTACTATAAGGGTAACTTTTACTGTCTGAGAATAAACAAGAAAGAACAAAAAGGGTTTTGTGAAATGAATTTACGATTTTAAAAAAAAGAAAATGTAATTAATAGCATGAAGACTGAAGCAAGCTTGGACTGCAGACCCTGAATTGGTTGATCTTTAAATGGAATCAGTGATGTTTTTCGTTAGGTTAATCATGCAAAGCTTTTCTAGTGGAGTCCAAGAGTAATGAAAACTGTAAATGAGCACAGGAGCACAATCTCTTTTCTTGGCTCGGACTTTGAAGTTAATATTTATATTTGGTTTATAAAGGACCTTTCAGATTATTAGAACCTCCAGTATTTACCATTTGCAAATGTACATTTGATAGGGGAATCCATAGTTCCAAAAGCGCACACACACACACACACACACACACACACACACACACACACACACACACACACACACACACACACACACACACACACACACACACACACACACAAAACAGATTCCTCTGGAAAGTCCTCAGAACTCTAGTAATCAGTTTAGGGTCTAGAGGATTTAAGTGTCTTATTCATCTGTCCAGCTGCTCTCCAGTTCCTTGTCCAAATCCAAGTTATTTCATGACATTACAAATCCATCAAAAGTGATTAAATGCCTTATTTTGTCCAACTGAGAGTCCAAAACTTACAAAATATTTAAATTATTGTCATGCAAGAAGCAAAAAGCAACATATTCTTGTATTTAAGAAGGTGGAACAATCAGATACTGACATTTTTCTTCAAACTGAGTAATGAGTAAATTACTTAAAAATAATAAAATATTTGTATATTAGCTAGTAGATTAAATAAGATCTTTAACTCAAATTTTTATACATGTATTATATAACTCTCAGTGAAATTCTTGCATATGGTCAGTAGGCCTTATTGTTCAAGATGGTTTTCATTGATGCATTTCATACTGTGAATATGGATACTTAACAAATTAAACACGTTTATTTTAATGCAATGAACCCAAAAGTAAAAAAAAAGCTTAAGGAAAACAATTCCATCATTGGGAATTTCTCAAAAGAGTCTGTACATTTCTTCTGCTTTCCATAGTTTCAATCACATCTTTGGTCGTTTCCAGAAAACAGCATTCAAGATAAAAAAGCTGGTTAAAAGTTTGTTCTTCTTCTGGCTTCTGTTTCAGGCTGCTTTTTCAAGCTAATCGCAACCTTTTTGGGGGGAAGTACAGACAATCTGTTGAAAAACATGAATGTATATTTTAGGCTCCACAAGTCTGCATGAAATTAGCCCCCAAACAATGACAGTTTGTGCCAAATTTAAGCAAATGTCACTGATTAATCAGATAGTGACTCATTTTAAAAACACAAAGTGTTGATTTAAAGCCAAACGCCAAATGCAAAAGCACTCACAGTGGAGCTTTGAATCTAAACCCCTTCTCGATTTCCTAACCAGACAAGCCCTACTTTTGCAAAGTTCTCGACATTCATGCCCAAACCTGCACAGAGAGGATCAGAAAGTGAGAGAGGGAGAGAGAGATAGAGCATGAGTGTTGGAGATCCCGATACCCTGTCTCACACACACACACACACACACACACACACACACACACACACACACACACACACACACACACACACACACACACACACACACACACCATTCTGCAGTCTAAAGAGATGGAGAACAATGACTCCATTTAGTTCTTGGGTTTCAAAGTCGAGCGAAAAAACCACAAAGTGCTTGAGAGCGGGTGTTGCGAGATTGGAGAATGGAGGGGGTGGGGTGGTGGAGATGTAGAGAAAAGAGAGATGAGGAGGTTAGGGGGGAGTTTCAAGATTTGTGCCAGCCTAAAATTATTTCATGTACTGTGGGTTTGATTAGGAGGTCAACAAGTGCAGAGAGGTTCAGCGCTGAAAGCTTGAACTCATACGAAAGATGGTTTTAAAGGATCCACAGATGGAGTGTCTCGAAGTGAGAATGATCTCTTAAATTACAGTGACAGATGTGAAAACTCATAAGAATTGTTTTAATACTTCTCTACCTTATATGTGGATGTTTTAAATGCATTATTCTCAGCCGCAAATTTTCTTAGTATGCATTTACTAAGCGCAGTTTCCTCTTAGATTACATAATATCAAAATTTGAATAAGTTATATTAGAACCAACAGTAATTTGCAAAGTTTATCAAAAGCGCAACAGACCCATTTTTGTTTTTTAAAGTTATTTATAATAACAAATGGAATATCTTTCAATTTGGACTGAAGATTAAAAAAAATGTGTGCTCACTTTCAGATAAAATTCTTTAGATATGAACTATATTTAAGGGAAAAGGGTCTGCACATTATTTAACTCTTAATTAATTTTTAATCCTTAAAACATTTTCATGCCAGTGTTTCAACCCATCCTTCTGTAAATAGCATTTGAAGTTGCTACTTCAAATAAGTAATGGGGAGAGAAATGGGTTTTGTGCTCATACTAACCTTCATTTGACATCTAATAAAATCATATTAACCAACTTTTTTAGTTTAGTTTAGCTTTTTTCCCCTTCAGTTTATACTTCTGCCACAGTTTTACTGTTGAAATTGTACTTACTGAAAAATATGAGCATGGGAACGGCATAGTAGGAGCACCAGAGCTCTTTTTGAAAAGTTTACACTAAAACTGTAGCGGGGTCTTGTTGCCATTAAAAAAAGCCATAGAAGAAGAAGTGGAGGGGTGAGGGTGCTATTGAGGGGCTTGTCCTGTTTTACTAGGGCTGTGGAAGTTGGTAGGAGTCAGCTGCTCGTTGTTAAATGTAACCCTTTTTGAGGGAGAGGGGTGAATGAAGTGAGGTTTTTACCACATCACAAACAGAGCTGAGAGTTCCTCAGGGCACCTGCATAGGTCGTCTAGAGCAGCAGTCTCCAACCTTTTTTGCGCCACGGACTAGTTTATGCCCGACAATATTTTCATGGACCGGCCTTTAAGGTGTTGCGGATAAATACAACAAAATAAAACTAGTACCGGTACCGAAAAAAAAGAGAATTTATTCATAACACACGTGAAAAGACCCAGGAAAACTGAGTTAACGATAAAAACGATAACAAAATAATGCTGAAAACCGACAAAAACCCTGAAAACCATACATTTCACACCTGAGCCTCAACTCTCGTGGCCTGGTACCAAATGACTCACGGACCGGTACCGGTCCGAGGCCTGGGGGTTGGGGACCGCTGGTCTAGAGTTTATTTTTGTTTCTGTTTTCTTTTTGTTTTAAATCAACTTATTTTTATCTCACATTTTTAAAGGGAGCTATTTTACTGCTTTTCAGCTCCATAACTTGATTCTCATTTCTCTGCTAGAGTGAAAAAAATCTGCATACACTGATACTCATTATTTGAACAGGATGTATGTATATGACAGAAAATAATGAAAAGCAGAATGGGTTAACTTTAAATATTAGTATATGGGTAGCGGGATGAAAGAAGTAGTTTTACCAGAGTGGGGAGTTCCCCAGGGCACCTGTGTCGGTCCTCTCTTTTTTTTTTCTTTTTTTTTCTTTTTTTAAATTTAATCTAGTCCTTATCGTATTGTAACACTTGTTTTTGCAGCAAGAATTTTCCAATTCTTTGTGTGGCTTATTTTGTTTTTTATTCTTTGATTTTTGTCAATTATCACTTTGGCACTTTCTCTATTTATACCTCACAACCTTCTTTTATGTTTTCTTCTTCCTCATGTTAATCACACGTCTGTCTTCTTCTTTTTGTGACTAAAATAGCTCATTTTGCCGTACTTAGATGCTGAACCACTAAACCAGATGCCTCTAGCTATGACTGTGTTACAGGCTCTCTCTGGGCATGCCCAGACAAACAGCTCAACCCCCCCACCCCACCCCCACGCCCCACACACGCACTCAAACCACACTGAGCCAACGGTGAAACCGAAGACAAGGACGCACACTTCAAGAATTCTTGTGATTAGTTTTGGCTGGTATACAGCTTAACTCGATATTTGTTCACACATACAGCGCATATTGTGTGTGTTATTGACAGCTGCTTGGCATTTACACCTCTAATCATCAATCAGTTCAATAAAGTGTGTCTCACTAAGACAACAAGTCCCATCCTGTCCAGTTTCTGTTTAAATTGCAGTACATTTTGTTACCGTAAGTGTCACTTTTATTCACATGGTGGATGACTAAATTTAGAGTCATCTGTTGAGAAATTAATATCTGGCATTCCTACATCATGAAGCAATGTTTGTATTACAGAAAGGAAGTCAAAATAGGTGTTATGAGAGTGAGTAGGTGCACCAGGATGCCAGGTTATTTCATAACAAAGGTTATTTCTTATATTTACTGTATATAAGATGATTATGATTCTAAGATTG